>NC_027755.1:21901438-21906865 GCF_000695525.1 Brassica oleracea var. oleracea
TTTCCGTTGGAATGTCCGTCAGAATACCGCTGTTTTCTTGTAGTGTAATTCAGTGTATATTAGTTTCCTTTCGATTGTACTTCACATGTTCAACGACGCTACATTCAGAGTGTAATTCGTAGTGATGAAAATAGCAAAGCTCATTGATTATTATCTTTTTGGTTCATAGCATCCTTAATTTTCCATTTAGATCCCTGATAAACCAACTTATTAAAAGATCGGTTCAGTGTAATCAGGATCCGGTTTGCTCGATAGAGTATAGTTTTTGCTTATAAAAATGATAGATTGTATTGATTTTCTTCCCAACTAACTCTACCTATTTTCCTACTAAACTTCACCAGTAATTTGATTCTGGTCTTGTTCCTACGATCCACACGTGCACGTGAGCTTTAAAACAATTTGATTATGACTTACCGAGGATTTATTCGATTAGTTGATTGGAATTTAAGCTATATTTCCAATCAATCCTTAAAAACAACCTATAAACAGTTTTGCAAGCAATCCCATGTACAACATATAACCTTTTTCAGGGTTTTCACTTTATTCCATCTCTTATTTATAATTCACAATAATTTTGAATTTTCTTAGGTTTTTAGGATGTGGGACATATGTTGAAAACAGAAAACCTGATGAATACAAATTTCATGTTTATATTAATTTTTAAAAAATATAACTATATTTGTACTAATCGCTGTAGACAAGAGATAAAGTAATAAGTGATGTGCTTTGAGACCAAACATCTGACCAAATAAGATGCGACGAACTGTCAAATTATTTTTGTTATAAAGTTTAGAAAGCCGCTGATATATCAATCAGTTAGCGAATTAATTAACTAAGACACAGAGTCGTTTTAGGGTTTCTACGTTGGTCCTATTTAATCAAAAGAAACATTTGGTTAGGTCTGAAAGGTTAACGAAACATATCAATAGATATTTTATTATTTATTATACGTGACCTGCAATTAAACAACAGGTCCCCAACATCTTTACCAAACTCTCTCCTTCTTCACCAGTCTTCAATCTTTTAAAAAAATTTTGATATTCTCGAAAGCTAAAGCATGTTAAAAATTTAGTATCTTGTAACAGCCATTAGCTATACCAAAGCAATACGGTTGGAATCTATCAATCAAGACTGATTTCAACAAATCCTGGAATAGCAAAATAAAAAATTGATTTGTGGTGATGTAAGATTAATGTTAAGTTGAGAATTTTAGAATTATTTCCACATGAGATATCGACGATTTTTTCTTTCATAATTATCACTTAATATAGGATAAGAAACACCTAAACGTAGGAAAAGAAACACTCACACATTTAAGTTTTTCTTATCACCTTTTACGACATGTTTCAGCCTTTTACAAATTATAAACGTAGAATCAAAACAACAAAACATTATTTTATTTTATTTTGCTACAATGACATAAAACAAACAACAACAAAATATTTCTGCGTTTAACTGTATTTTCAAAATGAAAGTATTTTCAATATACAATTCAATCTGCACAGTAAATATATATCTGTTGTGCCATGTGTTTGTACGTAGGACTTCCCATTTTGAATCATGTTCTAGAAGTTATCAATATATTTCAAGCTACTGGCTATAATTTTTTTTTGCTATAAAATATTACATACATATATACGGTTATGTAATTAATATATGTGTGTGTGTAGCTTGCAGAAGAGTATGCAAACGTAGATGAAGTATTGGTGGCTGAAGTAGAAGGCTTAGGTTAGAAAAAAAAATATTTGTAAGAGTAGACGTTGAACGTTTAACGAAAATCACCCCACCAAGCAATCTCTCCTCTCTTTGTGTAATCTCTTTTCTTCTTTATTATTTTCAACTTCAAATATTCCACATAAACAGAAATCGATAATGGAAAATGTTATAAGAAAAAAAATATATATATACATGGGATTTTTTGTAAAAATGTAGATTACTTAAAAGGAGTGTCTTTGGTTAGGGAAGACGTTGGCATCAATCGCCGGTGAAAATGTCCCTCCAAACTCTCCATCACTCTCTAACGAATTTTATAATATTAATTTATTTAATTTCTCCATTATAAATATATACATTTATATGTATGGTGCTGTTGGTCTTCAGCTTTCTTCTTTGTTCGTACATACGCATCTTCCCTCACCTACATCAAACCTAGGGTTTCTTATATATATATCAGTATATATAATAAACATCTATATATATGTATTTGTGATTAACCATAAGATCAGAGAGACAGGAAAAGGAGAAGAAATAAAGAATGATGTGCAGCCGAGGCCATTGGAGACCTGCAGAAGATAAGAAGCTAAGAGAACTTGTCCAACAATTTGGTCCTCATAATTGGAACGCCATAGCTCAAAAGCTCACTGGTCGATCTGGTAAGAAAAAGAACTTAAAAATCGTTTACTTCAATTTCTTAAATTAACAAAAACGTTTTAGTATAATAAGTACCATGTTCATGTGGTTTAGTTTTGATTTCTTTTTTCATTTCTCAGGTAAGAGTTGTAGATTGAGATGGTTTAATCAACTGGATCCTAGAATTAACCGAAACCCTTTTACGGAGGAAGAAGAAGAGAGGCTTTTAGCGTCTCATCGGATCCATGGGAACAGATGGTCGGTGATCGCAAGGTTTTTCCCCGGTCGAACTGATAACGCCGTTAAAAACCATTGGCACGTTATTATGGCTCGTCGTGGTCGAGAACGGTCCAAGATGCGTCCACGTAGCCTTGGCCATGATGGCACGGAGGCTGGGCCTGGGATGATGGGATATAAAGACTGTGACAAGAAGAGAAGATTGGCAACCACAATAGATATCAATTATCCTTATAGTTTCTCTCATATCAATCATTTTCAAATCCTCAAAGAGTTCTTGACTGGAAAGATCGGCTTTTGCAATAGTACTACTCCAATCAACGAAGGTAACTAAATCAATATGGCTTAAATAAATTCGTGTGTTTTTGTAGATAGATAGATGCATAAACAAAAACATGTGCTTATACTACATACGAGCTCACAACCATTGGATATATACGTTTCGTCTTTTTTAAAAGGTGTAATTAGTGGTGCATTCGTGTAGAACCTGATATGTTTTTTTTTATTTATTGAGTTTATATGTATTAGAATTTATGTGTTGGATAAGCTTGAATAAGACTTGAGTTACAAGTTTCCTAATTATGTTATGTTTATCTATAAGAGATTAGGAATATCTAGTTGTGTTAATCCTAATGAGTTTAGGATAAATAGAGAGTTATATAAGTAGATACTAATGAGTAGCATAACTTAAGGAATTTGTGAGTTTGAGGGTTCTTATTTGTGTGATCTTACATTCAAGTTCGTGTTCTTGAGACCTATAGTCTTTATTATGTCCTTTTCTGAGAACATTGATTTGTTTTGTTTATTAAATTTGTACAGAATCTCGAAATGGCTTTTGAAACGAACATAATCATCTTCATATGTATACACTCGCTTGTGCGTTTACGATTATATAATTGTAAAACTTCTAAAAACTAATTCCATGGACATATATTAATCATTTGGTCAGGACCAATAGACCAGACTAAAAGACCGATGGAGTTCTACAATTTTCTCCAAGTTAATACGGATTCGAAGAAACCTGAAGTGATACACAATTCAAGAAAAGACGAAGAAGAAGAAGAAGTTGTTGTTGACAATTGTGTTCCCTTTTTCGACTTTTTGTCTGTTGGAAACTCAGCCTCTAAGGGTTTATGTTAATTAGTTCGTAGCACATGTACTATACACAAGGTGGATCATATGTTAATAATGACATGTGGACTAATCAGTTAGAGCTCTTGTTTGAGCCAAATGTGAAAATTAGACAGCCAAACTTCTTCGTGTATATCAAACCTAAGATTGTATAAGTTTGCTATTTTATTCTAAGAATGTTTAGTCCAGATAATTGATAACCATACTCAAGATACTCGATCGATAACTTGTTTTTTTCTAGATAATTAAATCAAACCAGTCGACAACATTCTTGAGCAGAAACTTAACTGATTTAGAAAACTTATTCAAGTTTAAAGAATGTCGTGAAACCAAACAAATATAATCTGAACCAAAACCAATAACATACCAATCTGGTCTTGTTTTAATTAAAACTCATTTTAGCTATGTCTTGTCTACGCCAAAACCAATAGTATACCAAATGAATTTCCTAACTAATGCACTTATAATTTCCTAGGCAGACTGTATTTGACGCGTAGAACTCGTGACGATGAAGCTCTAATCTTTTTGGTAACTAGATGTAAAAAAAAAGAACCTTGACAACGTTTGGTTTAGTTTCTTGCGAAGTACAATAAGTTGATAACGGAAGACGAAATCGAGGTTGGAGTACAGATATGATTAAGTTGGGAGTAGTTATTAGCCACCAAGAAATATAATTCAAAATAGCAAATCTACCTTTGTCTTAAGAAAACACAAATAAATAATTCGTTTTATTCAGGTGGAGATGAAGAACACACATCTTGACACGACTTATAACCATACTTCTCGTTTCCAAATCGATAAATTTATATTAAATTAATCAGATCCTTGTTCATATTGTTTTTTTGTTGTTAAATTGATGTCATTAATTATGGTTGCTAGGATTTCCTGGTTGACTTAAATATGTATGTCACCTTTTGTTTAAGACAATACGAAAAGACAAACCCAAAAAGATAAGGAACTGTGTATATTTATTTTATTATGAAAGATAATTAAGCAAAACGTTGATTATTGTACAAATATGTTGAAATCAATCATATTTGGATAAGAATAAGACACCTAATATACATTTCCGATTATATCCTATATTAATCTCATCCTAGAATAAAATTTTAAAGTGCGTATAAATTTTGGACTATGTCATAACCACACTTCTTGTTGGTGGATGTCAAAGAAAAAAAACTTTGGAAATCTGTTTTTTTAGAGCAAAAAAATGGTAACTATGTCTCTTTAGACTAATTTATACTACTTTATGTTTTATTAGACTAATTTTTTCCAAAATGGCAGTAATGCCTTTAAAATTGTAATTTTTTAAAAAAGATATATATTGAGTTCGACAAGGGGGATCGATCGATCCCACTTTACAAGTTATAGTGGATCGATCGATCCCGATCATTATTCAGAACAAAAAAAACGCGAAATATATACAGATCGACCTGGTCCATTTCACTCGATCGGCGAAGGTCGATTTACACAGATCGACCGATCTGTAAGAATAGATCGATCGATCCCGTGCCGAGGAAAGAATCCCAAATCGATTTTTTTGGTTTTGTATGATTATATCTGGATTGATTCCCACTTGATTTGAACCGACCAAGCATGATTTCAACTCTTTAAACTCGATTTCTCTGGGATGAAAGTGAATATTCTCAAATATTCTCAAATATTTGAATTTCTAAAAATAGGAATTTGAATTTCTAAAAATAGGACACG
>NC_027755.1:21907272-21916265 GCF_000695525.1 Brassica oleracea var. oleracea
TATTTACGTAGATCATGTATTCTAAACATTGTAGATTCAATGAAAAAAGTAGATTTTGTTTTCTACTTCGTAGAATGTCATTTCTACTTTTTTTAGAACATAATCTGAAATTTATAATTTTAACTTTTTTATAACTTGAAAATATACCATTAAGTTCATATAGATATTTTAACAAATGTTACTATTTTTCCAAATTTTTTTTGTTCGTAAAACTATTTATTAAAATTATTTTCATAAATATTAAAGGGTATTATAGAAAAATATGACACAAAATATAGATTAGTCTAAAGGGACATAGTTACTATTTTTTTGCTCTAAAAAACAGTTTTCCCAAAAAACTTTTGCTGGTGAAAAGTGAAAGGTGAACATTGTGAGATATCATGAAAAATCATCTTCAATCCACAATTATTTTTAAAACTACTTTATTTTTTTACTCTTAATAATATTATATTTTATTTACCAATAAGTTTCAAGTCTGATTGTAAGTTTAACCAGTGATAAGCAAGTATTTGGTATGTGGTCTACCACACAAATCAAACAATGAGCCACATCTATAGACTGCAATTGTTTTGTGGATTAAGGGAGTATTACACATAGTTTAATCAACAAAATTCAGAGAAACAAGACAGAAACAAATGTAGATTAAGAGAGCATCATACTATTTTCAATGATTTTTCTTAAACAATTACTTAACACACCTTTTAAATATACTCCATCCGTTTCAATATAGATGATGTTTTAGAATGATTATTTTGTTTCAATTTACATGAAGTTTTGAGATTTTAAGGTTAACTTTAACTTTATTGGAAACTGTTCAACCAATTAGATTTTACAGTCTTTTTTATAATTGGTTAACAGATTTTAAAATTATATCTTTAAAATATTTTTTTAAGAAAAATGTAGTTTTTTTAATTTTTGTGCAGTAAGGCAAAACATCAAGTATTATGAAACAGAGGGGTATATTTTTTAAAACATCTCAACTACGTGATCCTTGGCTACTTTTCTTTTCAAATGCTTGTCCTTCGTAAAATGTAGATAGCATAGAATTAGAAACATTAGCTAATGTGATAAAACAGATGAGTCGCACCTAAATTCAGTTTCAAGTCATCATAGTCAATTTTGGTTTGACATCTACACATCTTTGTGGGCTTATTATACTCGTAAAGCTTTGGTATAACAAGAACGCATCTTTCTGAATTGTGACGCCCAAAGGGAAAAGAACCAAACTTTGAGTGGGCTTTTATATGTGTAGTTTTGGGCTCTCAAAGGACAATTAGCTCTATACGTTACAAGTCGTCATCATAGTCAATCTAGTGATAATTGATTCTGACAAGTCTTCCCTTTTATGAAGAAAAAAATGGAAACAGATCTGACAAAGGGACAAAAGCTACATAAGACCTTTCCCATTTTTACAAGCAAGCATCATCAGTTTCAAAATTTTAAAACTTTTGGATTGATTACTTTTTTAATTAAATAGAAAAGAAGCAAAAACATTAAAAATAAATCCCCCAAAATAATTAAAACCCAGTAAAAAAGAACTCAAATCACCTCAAATTTTTCATTTTATTTTTCCAAATTAACTAGCTCCTATATCCCATAATCATCATTACTGGTTTGGTAGCATATGCCATTTTACATATCGAAATCAATATATGCATATACAAGTATACATATTTGATACTTTGTTTCTCATCAAACTCACAAAATTTTCACGAGAGATGCGTGAGCTAATTAATATTGTTTGGAATCATACTAACGGCTGTAAAACAAAAGTTGCAGAAGACAAACAAAAATCACGTTAATATTATATTTGAAATATTGTAATCATTATTCGACGAAATATACAATTTATATTTATTTATTTGTATCATCATCACTCATCACTCATCAAGCTTGAAATCATTTTCACTCATCTTTCTTCCCCGCGCCGAGCATCTTCTCTTACCCCACACTTCCTTTATCTCTCTACTCTCTCTCTCTCTCTCTCTGAGAATGTCGTCGACAACAATCGGCGAACACATCAGACTCCGACGAGCTAGGCACCAAACCATCCGCCACAGCGCCGCCGACGATGATCCGCCGCTGACCCACGTCGTCCCCCCAATCTCCCAACCCACTCGCTTCTGTAACTCGGCAATGTCCTCCTTCTTGCTCCTCCCCACTTCCTCCAACGAGCCCACAAAGAAGAAACAGCTCGGTTTCCCTCAAGCTGCGTCCTTTAGGGGAATGAACTGCACCGCAGCAGCAGCTCACGAGGTTTCTGTCCCCTCCGCGATTCGCTCCTCCGCAGATTGGGACAACAAGAAGAAGAGGAACAAGAAGAAGAAGAAGAAGAAGAAGAAGAAAGGAAGCTACGAGGATGGTTCGGTTCGGTTCTTGAGCGAGTCTAGAGACGTCGATGGCAGCGGCGGCTGCGTCGCGGTTCCGGATGTTTGGTGCGGTCCGGGACTAGGATTCTCGACGGATGCTGTGTCGATGAATCCTCCGAGAAGGAATCTCCCGTCGTCGCGTCGCAAAATCGACGTGGACAAGAACAGTCCTAATCAGACAGAGGTAAAGGTGGTAACTTTATGCTCAGAATATCTAATTACAAGTCAAAGTTAGAGTCTTTTTTGGTGGTTAGTTTAGTTTATTACGACAGGGAGTGTTATTGATTTGTGTTAGGCAGAAACTGTTTGGAGTGGTTGGAGCTATTAGTCGTTGTAGCATCCCTATGCTTTTGTTGCTGGGGACCATGCTAGTTTATAAAATGTGTGTGTGTGTGTGGTTTGGATTCTCTTTAAGACAAATCACAAGGGTCTACTTTGGTAGAGTGATTTTCTATTATTAGTCTTTGTTTATGATGAGAAGATAATATTTTGTTTTCTTGTGTGGTGGTCCTCTTGGGTTTTTGATATAAGCAATAAACAATTCTTTCTGTCTGGCTTGGTTAGAGGATGGAGTGTTAGCATCGTTTAGCTTATGATTGGATTAAATTAGCTAGGGGGGTTCTTGACTCATGTTTATTCAGTTTCTAATTATTAGTTTTTGATTGAGAAACCTCACTGCCTCAGAGAATCAGAGAACAATAATAACACAATGTTACAATGCAGGGTTCTTCTGTTCTTACTAGGCGTTTTACCAATCAAGAACCTCATTCTCACGCTTTAATGAGCTCTGATTCACACGTTGAACCAACCTTGTTCTCAAGTAGATACCATGGCCATCTTCGGCGCCCTTACCCTGATGATCTTACCGAGGTAGAATGTTCTGTCTAGTAAATGTTATTGATTTGACTCCTGACTTTTTGAAGCGGTCAACTCACACTGGTTGAAGATTTAATGACTAAGTTGAAGAACTAAACCATGCAGCTAGTGTAGTCATGTTTTTAATATGCTGTCCGTTGCAGATGATGATGCTCCGGAATGGTTTTTTAATGGGAAGGACAACAGATTCGCTTGATCACTTCCACAGCTTGAGACTTGACGTTGATAATATGTCATACGAGGTATGTTTCTCAAAGACAAAAAAAAATCTCATGAGAAAAAAAAGCTTATAGTATTCTTCTGTGTATTTGCGTTATATCTGATGGATGAATCTTTTGTTTCTAGGAATCTAACAAAACTTAGTTTTGCTTATGACACAAGTGATACTTCCCTTTTATGATCTCGTTCATGATTATGGAAGTTATTCTAGCGATTCTCGTTGAATAAGATTTAACACTTGTCAAATATTGTTCTTTTTATTATCTCGTTTAAGGATTGTGAAGTTACTTTGTTGCAATTTTTTTTTTTTTTTTTTTGAATTGAATGTTAAATTTAATTCAAAAGAAAAAAAACCTTGTTACAAGAGTTGTATACTTTTCCTATAATGAAAACAAACTTTTCATGTGACTCCTATTTTAAAATGTATCAAATTCTATCTTGTATTGAACCAATGTTGCATTCCTTCTCCAATCTCTTTATCCCCTCCCCTTTGCACTAGAGTGAGCCTGTTTCTCATGTTCTTATCAAGTAGTTTTATCAAAAGCCCTGCTGGAGCTTCAGCTTCTCCATGCCTTCTTCTGTTACGTTCTTTCCAAATCATGTACACAGTCGCTTGAAACATGTACTTGATAAGAAACAAATGCATCTTCCTTCTCCTTGTATCACTCATAATTCTCATCAATCCTTCCCAACTCACTTTAAACTTGTCTCTCAATAATCCCTTCATCAAAGCTCCCCAAATCTGAGTAGAGTAAGAACACTCAAAAAACAAGTGCTCAACCGTTTCCAGTGGCTCTGTACATAAGACACAAGATGTATTTGTACTCCCATTCCAGTGTATCATGCGATCACCAGTTGCGAGCCTCCCTTTCATAGCTAACCATAGAATGAAAGCATACTTCGGTGTCGCATACTTAAACCACACTACTTTACTCCAATGGCATAGTTGGTGCTTTACTCTTATGGCTTCCCAAGTTTCCTTAGAAAAGCTTATAGTTTCATCTTCTCAACTTTATTATTGTGGTTGGATCTACACAGCAACTACTAGAGCTTGGTGATAGGATTGGTTATGTGAATACTGGACTAAAAGAGAGCGAGATACGTCGTTGTCTTCGGAAAATCAATCCATCTGTATCCAATACTCTTGCTGATAGAAAATGCAGCATCTGTCAGGTAAAGTCCAGATTGAGTCACTCCATTTCTTGCTTGTATTCATGAGTTTCATATTGCTGTTTCCTCACTGATGTTCATGTTGGTGGTAACAGGATGAGTATGAGAGAGAGTGTCAGGTTGGGAAATTGGACTGTGGACACAGCTTCCATGTCCAGTGCGTGAAGCAGTGGCTATCGAGGAAGAATGCTTGTCCTGTCTGTAAGAAGACAGCATACGCCAAGCCTTAAAGAGTGAGCTGTGTGTCTTGTTTAGTTTATGATATCCTAAGATGTTTCATTAAAGCCCCTATGTCTCTTGCAGTTGCTGTATAGAACCAAATCATCTGATTCTTTATTTCATGCGTGTTGTTTGGTGATTTAGCAGTCAGTTATGTGTGTTTCTTGATCTTGTTTTCCTTTGTTGGTTTTTTTTATTATGATAATTGAAATATTATTTCTATAGTACTTGTAAGAACAAGAGTTTGTGACCTAGGATTCTGCGGCTTAGATTTTGTTTTTTTTCTTACAATCATTTCATCATATACTTATAGTCCCATACACTTTTGGCATACTATCATGATTTTAAGTAAAAAAAGAAAGTAAATGATCTGGATTTTACTATATAGCAAAAGAAATAACTTAAGGATTTGATAAAATCAAAGTGAACATAAGAAATAATTCACAAGGATACTTGAAAAAACATCATGATTATTGGCCAAAACCAAATACTATAATAGTATGTCCATGGACATAAACGCTGCATAAAAAAATCTTCAGATTCTTATCCAAACGAGTGTTACATCGAGCTAAGTATTTAGGAATTGCTTTTAACATCTAAGAAAAGCATATAAATATAAAAAATCTTCTTTTACATAAAGTAGGAAGAAGCCTTCAACTTAAGCTCTGAGATCCTTGGCAATGTAAGGAAACACCATTATTACTTGCCGTCGGTTTTGCCTAGAGACGTGAAGTTCAATCTGCGAATAATCAGACAACAAGAAGCAAGCAAACGTTTGTCAAATCCCATAAGAAGATTCAAACTAAGTATAAGAGTAGAAACGCTTACTTGATTATCGGTTTGCGCTGTTGCACTAAAGCTCTATGCGTCACCTCGGGATGTCCCATTGGTAGAACCTTTAAGAAAAAGAAAAATCAGACAAGAACAAGATCAAGAGACCAGCTTAAAGTATAGAAATTGACTTAAAAATAGAACCTCGAGTTCTTCCACTGCTCCGTTGGAGAATGGTGAGCCATTTGAAGTAGTGGCCTCGAATGGAGGTATAGTTCCACTAGCCGCCAAGATTGTATCCTTATTTGAAATCTGCTCAATCACTTGGTTTCCAAAATCAAAACTGTCTTCAAGCTCCTCCGTTTCTTGACTCTGAGCTTGAAGAGTGGCTATCTTCTCTAATGGAGGGCTCTCTGGTGTATCCTTGCTGAAAAGAACAACATTCTCTGGTGGATCCTTACTGATAGGATCAGATTTAGCGTCTGTCAAACAATCTTTCAGAGGACTAGAGCAAACGGATCCAACAGATGGATCCGGGCTCCCGCCTTCACCATTCTCTACAGGCACTGCAACTCCAACGCGTTTAGAGTTCCTTAACTGATCGGTGAGCGTCTCATCGTCTCCCCGCTTCCTCATCTTCCCATCTCCTGAACTGCTAGAACCACCTTTACTTTCAGAGCTCGCTTCATTAGTATTGGTAGTAGCTGCACTCGCTGTAGAAGCAATCCTGTTCTCTGAACGGCGTTTGCTGTCCCATGTTCCTTTAGAGGCATGTGAAGGTCTAACTCCACCAGGAAACACGAAGCTCGGAATGCTCCTTCGCTTTATATGGCTGACACTAATCTCCATCCCGGGAATCCACAGCGTGTAACTGTTAACAGTGTGTTTAAACTCATCAACGGTTCTTCTGATGTCGAATTGTTCGCCTTCTGCTGCTGGAACTCCTTGTTTACGCTGCAGACCCATGAAGTAAGAGCAATGGAGTGGTCTGGATGCGTCTTGATAGTCGTGTGTATGAGGGTGGCATTGCAGCATGTCATAAGTATGTCTCTCAATCTATAAGTACAATGTAAATAACAGTGATTCTATATGCAATTTTTGAAAAACATCAACAGAGAATATACAAGCGTTTCACCTTCAGTGTGAGCTGTCTGAGACGTGACTCAACCCAGCCTTTCCATTTCCTTAGATCATCAACATTTGCAGCAGAGATGTCGATCTGAAGATAGTTTTTATAAGCTTCAAAGAATGCAAATGGCTCAAAAAGGGTATCCCAGTCAGCTTTGTTTGCTTCCATAGCCTGAAAGACATCAAACGACAGTCATAACTCATAACTCATCAATTAGCATAGAAGCCTTAGGACTATCTAACTCTTACCTCACATATATCTTTGCCTCTCTGAAACTCTCCTGTCATAATCCTCAACGTACTTGCAGAGACGTTATAACTGGAGTTCATACAAGGATAAGCGGGAGTAATGATGGGCATGATGTGTAACCTGTCTTTTGGGTTTCTTCTAGGATCCCAAACTTGAAGACCGAAGGATCCTCCATCAATAGAACAGAGAAGGACAGGGTTTGGCCAACGCCATTGAGTGTAGACCCTGAAGAACCGAGACGCTAACATATTTGGGAGTGCGTTAGGATAAAGTTGACATATCCGAGCTACAAGCAACGCCCAGTTTATACCACCAAGGAATCCAGAGACCTAGTAATCATAACAGAGAAAGACTTGACATAAGTAACATGATAGTCCCAAATATAAAATGGAAGTAAAAGAGTTCTAGAGAAGAGTTCACGATACATTAGAGTATACTCCACGTCGCTTGGCCCAAAACCTCATGCATCTTAATGCTGTCCTAAAATTCTGCTTACAAATAAGAACAATAGAATCCGAATTAGGAAACTTATGGATGAATTTTGAAAGTTCTATAAAACTAAGAGTAAGCACAAAACCTCAATGTTAGGAACCAAACGCAAGATCTGGTCAGTGACTCTACAACCGTTGAGGCTTCGAACAGTTTGCTCATCAGCATTCTGTAGAATGGAATCCTGTGATATATCTAAATCCTGCAGCATACTCATCAGGCAGGGAACACACTTAAGATTCTTCCAAATGATCCACTCATAAAAAACCATGAACATATTGAAAACAGCATGATGGATTATTAACCATAACAATAATGACAGAGAAATTACCTTAGGTATAACCCAGAGTGGAAGTTGTGCGTAGAGGAGATCTATAGAAATTCCATTAAGTTTGAATCCCATCAAGGGAACGTGAGCATCAGGAACAGGGTGCAGCTCTGTTACTTCAGGCATTTCGGACAGCATCCTTTGTAGCTCACCAAAGAAATCACCCTATTGGCAATACAAAGAAGAAGACTGAAGTTAATAAATCGACAGAAGACACATTCAAGCCAACGTATAGATGCAAGAGGTTCGAAGTACTTCTCTAGTTGCATGTCTAGGCCCCACACATAAAGTGTCTATATCAGCACCAGGTCCATGTACCTATTTGAGGAAAGAAAACAAACTGTTATAGGAACACTAGATATGCTACAAAGAACAAAAGAGCATGTGAAGATAATTTATGCTACGTCCTACACAGGAACATCTAAAAACAACAGAATGAAAACACAGAGTTTACACAACCAATTCATGATATGTCCTTTCTCTATACACCAAAAGAGTTCACAGTACAAATAACAAAGTCAATCTTCTACAAATCTATATGGTTACCCCTAGACGATAAGAACCGAAAGTAAATATCTCTGCATTGGCCTCATGAAGCAGCTGATCATTCAACCCTTTGGCGCGGCTGATCGTCTTAATCCATATTTTTACAATCTGCACACATAACAAAGAAGACCTTACCATGGATTTGTTACAAACATCAATGAAAAACCCATAAGCACAATTTCTTATAACCTGGTCTAGTCTCCCGAGAACCTCCTCTCTTCTAACAGCTTCCTCCTTCCCCTCGTACAATCCAACATCTTGCAAGTACTGAACAATCAAGTAACAAAAGACTAAAATACAAGTAATTCAACAAAGCGTAACTGAAACACAAGTTTTTAAGGTATGAGCAAAACCTTCTCGAGCTCTCGTGTCTTGACCACATCAAGCTCCGTTGGTCCTCCCAAAGAGATAGGTTCTGTAATACCATACCTTTGCTGGACGTTAGCCATCAATCTTACCATGTTCTTTCCTCTCTCCTTTTTTTTTTTCTCTTCCTGTTTTTTTTTTTTAATCTTATTTTTTCTCTCTCAAATGTTTCAATTAGATTTCTAGAACATAAAAAAAAAATTTGATCTTTTTTTTTTTGCCTCAACTATGTTTTGCCTGAATATTTCGAATAATGTAAACT
>NC_027755.1:21916282-21927310 GCF_000695525.1 Brassica oleracea var. oleracea
GGGGGGGAGAAGATTACAATGGAGAAAGTTGTTGATCATACAAAATACAAAATCAAAGCCTTTGCTTAATCAAAAGCAAAAAAAAAAAAAAGAGCAAACACTATGGAATCATACAACAGTAGCCAACGAGAAGGATGGAACGACCCTTCAAAGCCTAATCCGAGCGAGTGCTGATACAAACGTCTGGAATTGAGTGAAAAAGCAGCAAGTCTCGTCCTTTTGAGCACCCCGCGATCGTTGTAGACTGAATCAGGCAATCGTAGATGATTCCAGGCGGCTAGTGGGAATCTCTAGGCCTACAGGGAAGTTAGATAATCTGGAGATATTCTAGGTTTTCGTCGCAACGTAATCGATCGATTCTCACCCTTCTCGCGTCGGTCTAGAGAGGGAGAGCTCTCGGGCCCCACATATATAAACCGTGTTCCCCCCCTAACCCTGACCCGATTTTAGATCCGACTCTTAAGTTAAATAACCCGACCCAATATTTTAACCGCCTGTTTATGTTATAGGTTTTGAAATAAATTTTGGTTTTCTAGATTTTTTTCAAAATATTTTATTTTGGCTTGTTGTAAATTAGTAGGTATCCTCTGCTGTATATGTGTTTTTTAAAGACGGAAATAATGATGATGGTGGTAACAAGGTCTAAGCAAGGAAACAATGATTCGAATAACCTTTGTTGTTTTACACACAGTGATCATAGCTTATTGAATCCAACAGTAAAACACACAGGGAGGAAAAGAAGATTTGAGGTTATGAAATGTCTATATTTGAGGCTGTCACTATATCAATTATACACTTAGGTCTGCCACTGGAAGAAAGAATGAGTTTAGAGATTGAACAGAGCGATCTTTCTTTATAGTGCAAAAGATACACAGATGCAAAAGTAGAGAGCTTTATAATCAAATAGACTATGTAGTACATGATGATCAGTTTACATTAAATAAAGCAAGTGGGACAACGAAGTATTATTATCATTGGGGGGGGGGGGGACGAATGAATCGCAAACTTACACCAACAACACTAAAAATGACAATCTAACAATGTCGTGGGTCTCACCAGAATGTGAAACTGAAGAAAGGCAAGAACATTACTATTGGAAGTCGAGGTCGAGCTTCCTCTTCAGATGAGATCTATCGGCACTACAAAATGAACAGGAATAAGAAGCTAACAAAACATATTCAATCTTGAGGCTGCAAAAACAACAGAGACAGAGGTAGTAGTAACACGGGTGGGGAATCTATTTTTACCTGGTGATGGTAGGTCGGTTTGGAGGCCGCTCAGCGAGAATGGTAAAATCCAATGACATGGGTGCTGGTTGATCCTTGTCAACGCGAGACTTCATACCATCAAGCCTCCCACGCTCAGGCATTACTCTTCTTATCTTACGTGGTGGTGATATCACTTTAATCGCCTCATGTTTACCGTAAGAAGCTTTAGATTCCTGCTTGCGAATTGGCTTTGGTAGCTTGGAAGGGTCAGTAGGAGAAGGTGCAGAAGTAAAGTACCTAAAAAATATGAAAGCAAAGGTGTGAGAACAGAACTTGATATACTTTTTTCTATAAATAGGTGACGAGCTTTAGGCACCTGTGTTCTAGCGCCTGCGTAACGGAAATTCTAGCCTTTGGGTCATACGTAAACATCTTGGACAACAAGTCGAGAGCATCTTCACTAACTGTTGGGAACAAAGAACGCAGAGAAGGTGCAGGGACAAATTGATACTCTACGTAATCAGGAAGGTTTTTCATGTCAGGCCACTGGTCTGCCTTTGGTGTCCCAAAGGCAGCAAATATTTTGCTTAATTGATCGATATCACTATTTCCCTGCGACGAAGGAAAACTGAGTATGTAAGCATACAAAAAAAAAATAATACTAGAGAAGTATTAAGTAGCCTGACTGAGAGTATAAGATCCAAAGAGACAAAGATTGGACTAAGATTCTTTTTAACCTGAAGAAATGGTCTGCGTAGCAGAAGTTCGGCAAATACGCAGCCCGCAGCCCAAACATCAACTGCAGCACCATATTGTTTTGCACCAAACAAAAGTTCTGGTGCTCTGTACCATCTAGCAAACACCTGTGCATCATCAGATATATCAAGATAATGAAACAAGTAGAAACAACACGTTATTAAGGTGCATTACACATCTACTGTAATAATGGGTTTTCAAAGGAAAATGAAAAAAAGACAGAAATAGCTCAGGTCAGGGGTCTGGTTAATAGCACAATTTATAATACAGAGATGAGATAGCAACTGCTCCATCATGTAATTTTGAGCTGAGACTTATGACTACTTAATACATGTCACATTTTAGAGTATCGATAGTCACAAAGCAGAAATCCATTATAAGAGTTTGACAAGAAATTTCATCAATTCAGAGATTCGTATACAACAAGAGAAATCAAAAGAGTTTCCAAGACTACTTTAATGAATTCATACAAGACAATTTGGTATTACCGACTAATTTATTTATACTACAAGCAAAAAAAAATGGCAATGCTTAAAAACCATACCTGGTGGGTAAACTTACGATCAGGACTTCCAAATAAACGTGCTAACCCAAAATCTGCAAGTTTCAACTGTCCATCAGGTCCAATCAACAAGTTATTTGGCTTCATATCCCTGAAGTCAAACGATACATAATGAGTCCTAAAACCCAATCATCATTATTTAGCTAAACCAACAAATTTTTTTTTAAGGATAAACAAAGTACCTGTGCAAAACCCGTTTCTCGTGGCAATAAGCAAGTCCTTTCAGTGTCATTAGAAGGTACGATTTGACATCAGCAGGTGAAAGGAACATATTTGAATCTCGAATGACTCCTTCGAGGTCAGTCTCCATGAACTCGAACACAAGATGCAAGTTTTGTTTGTGAGGAAACGCATCGATCAAGAGAATAATATGTGGATGCTTTAGCTCTTTCAGCATTTTGATTTCCCTGAGAGCAGTGATATTCACACCTTCTTTTTGTTTACCAATCCTTATCTTCTTGATCGCTACAGTTTCTCCCGTCTGCACAAACAGAAAAGGTTGCCGAGATCCAAAATCAAATGAAAATGAAAATGTTAATAACTTGCAAGTCTAATTGAACACCCAGAAACTAACTCAAACATTCAGGAAGAAATTGAATCAGTATTACCAAACGGATCCAAAAAACCCTAATTCCATTGGCGAATTTGAAGAAATCAGGAAAGACGAAATAGGCACCTTAGTGTCAGTGGCTTTGAAGACGACTCCGTAAGTACCTTGCCCGAGGACCTCTTGCTTGAGATACCTGTCAGCAACTTTCTTTCGCTGCTCCATCTCCGCCATTTCGCCGGAGAAATAAAGTAGCCGTTGGTGGTTGGTGCGTCTGTAGAGGCAATCGGCAAACCGAGGGAACGAAACGACGTCGTGTAGTGTATTACTTTTATTATTTACTTTGCTGGAGAAGTGGGAGACTGCGCTCAAACAGTATAAATAATTAATAAAGGTAGTGGTAATTTAATAAAAATCGGGTAACTCAAATAAATTTTAATACTTTGGATAAAAAATATTCAGTTAATTTAATTTTCTATGATAATTTGGATATTTTTAAATGCTTTAGATAAAAAATATCTGGGTATTTCAAATTTTTTTCCGTTAGTTCGGTGTATAAGTAATATGTTTGGAATATTTTATATTTTTAATACCAAATATAATTAATATTTTTAGGTACACTATTTTGGATATTCTGGTACCCATTTGGTTTATAGAAATATTTTTCGGGTTTAGTTTACATCACAACATTGCAGATGACTCATATTATATTTTAGATATAGGGTACCCATTTGGTTCTCGGGTTCGAATTTCAGTTATAGAAATATAGGAACCGCTCGGTTATTTTTGAATTTCGGTTCGCTTTCAGGTTCTTTTCCGGTTTGGTTTTCGATTCTCGGTTTTTATGCCATGCGTTAAGGTAATACACTCCAAACGACATCGTTTTATTCGAATTAAACACAATCCAGTTTGTACAAAACCCTGGTTAAACCAAACTGAAAGAGCCCATGAATTTTTCCTACCACAACCTTAGACCATCCGGGTTTAGTTTACATCACAACATTGCAGATGACTCATATTGTATCATTCACACATTCAAAGATTTTTACAAGGGAAAGCTTTTAGAGAAGAAGAAAAGAGTGATCATCATTATGAAGCAATGCGGCGACAACGACACCAGAAAGCTGTACCACCACTTCTTCCGCGAGCAACAGCTATTTCTTCATCGACATAAAACCAAATAAAGAAAGGGTCTTTGTTACTCGGCTCTACCTCTGCGTCTTTCTTTCCCAAACCGATCTTTATAGGATCTAAAGGTCCAATCTTTATGCGTATCTGTTCGAAAATGAAGGCTAGGATACGGTTCTTCCATGAAAACTTTCCTTCGAAGGTCAAAGCTCCTAGTGGACCAAGATACACCCCGTTCTCTATTCTCTTCCCCTGTTTCAAAATTCAAATAAAAAACAACTGTGTTGCTATTACTTCCAAAATGTAATATAATATATATATGAGAAGCCTTATCTAAACTAAAAGAGTATATGTGCTATAAAGTACATAGCTTTTGATCTCTACAGACACTGATTCAGTTACAAAGACTGTGATGGGGAGCAGGGGCGAATCTAGAATTAATTTCTAGTGGGTGCAAAAATTCAATAATTGACAAAAAAGTGAACGAAGACGAGACATAATGGGTGCACAACAACATTAAACCATCTCATCTTAGCTGATTTCTGTAAATTTTTACATGCAATATTGTCAATATTCATAAAATTATGGGGGCACTTGCCACCATAGTCATTGCCTTGGCTTCGCCCCTGATGGGGAGCATACAGAGGAGGAAGGCTTACCGCAGCATCAAATCTCTGAACAGCGGTTAGAGGGAAATAACGACCTTTCTTCAGTTTCTTCTGTATGGTCGTATAGTATAAGAGTTCCATATCAGTGATATAATCAGACTAAAGCATTTTGAGATATGAATGACTATTATAATGGACCTCGGCAGTGAAGATGAGCATCCATGTTCGTCCAGGGGACTCGGATCCACCTAGTGTTTCGAGGAATGGTGATGGATCAACCTTAGCCTTTTCAATAGCAGAGAAAGCAGCTAAAATCTCCTCTGCTGCTACCTTCCGAGTTTTTGCAGCCGTTTTTAACACACTCACGCTCTCCGTTACTTCCTACAATCCCCAAGTTCAAAATAAATAAATAAACATTAAAAAACTCTTATCCAAAAGTGAAAAAATCCAGTGCTTATCCAAACACTTGGTGACCATAGTAATACAAAACCCAAAACTCAACCACGATTAACTTCGACAAGCTTTGAACTTTGTTAACCAATAAAACAATGAAAAGGCACAAGGAGAGTACTTTGTTAGGGATTTGACTCTGTGCCGGTGGAACAATCTCGTTCCTACCGTCGACGGCTGATCTCACCAAAGGTAACCTCTGGCGACGACTAAAGACGACAGAAGAAGAAGATGGGGACAAAACCCATGAAGCTGGTGAGACCATCATCGTAAATCGTAACTAACAAACTTCCTGCTTTATCATTCTTCTTCTTTTACACATCGATTTTACAGACAGACCAAACCAGAAAAAGGAAAGAAAAACTAGAGCTGGTCTCTATTGTGATCCACCAGTTTTATTTGGCTAAGAAAAGCTTTCAACTAGATTATTTCTCTCGACCGTTATCTCGATATCGTACCACTGGTTTGGTATAAGTATAACAATAACGCCGAGCACTGCTTTATTCTTACCATTGGTTTGGTATAAGTTGGTAATCCTTATCCGGTTTAATTTGACTATGGATGCATTAGTTGTCAGTTAACCAGTGCAAACCCCAAAACTGCATCACTTGTGTAAGCATAAAGGAACAATTAGTGTTTCCTTGGCTACTTAAAATTTTGAACTCCAAAAAGCCGAAAAACAGACTCAGCTAAGAGTCAGAGCATGATTATTGGAAGTTTTTAGAATGAAGTTCTTACCGGAATATAAGAACCCGTCTTTTAACTTTTAACTAAAAAAGTTAAGAACCAGCTCTTAAAACTCTTATTTAAAAACCGGTTCTTAGTTTTTTTTTAGTTAAAAATTAAAAGACGGGTTCTTATATTCCGTTAAGAACATCGCCATAAAAACCTCCAATAATCATGTTCTAATTTAGCTTAACAGAAAGAAAAAAAGTCACACTCATGTTCATCATAATACTCTTTCTAGCTTTTAAATTTCCAAAAAAAAAACAGTCTAAGGTTACACATCTGCAGCAGCAGTAAATCTCAAAACCCCGATTGGAACTACGATTTTGGTTTAGGGAATTCAACTTGGTCGTTCCAAATGACTAAAAATCACGAAACTAGTCGGTCACCGTTTTCCTCACAAAATTTGAATCAAGCGCTTGAGGAAACACCTGATGAGAGCGCAGTCACCTTCCCAACAGCTACTGTTTTCCCTGCAGTGAGTGAGTGACCCCAAGTAAAAAATTTGTAAACTTAGATGGGTGATTATTATATTCTGCATTGCATTTGATATACAGTCTAAGAAATCTTTTACCTTCAGTTCGTAGAGTGAATCTTCCTAGCTGAGGGAAATCTGAGAATTTTTCAACACAGATTGAATTGGTAACCTGCAGATATACATCAACGGATAGCAGAGAGTTAAGATTATAAAGACTTGATAATGATAATAACTTGCTGATTGTACCAAGTTCGAAATGAAGTAATATTTCAGCTTTTTCTTGGATTGGAATAGAAACTTAAATCTAAATTTTCTGGAATTAAAAACTAATGGCTAAGAATTAAAAAATTTATGGGGAAAAAGGCAAACAGAAGGAACCACACCTGTATACGGCAGACCACACCAGCACCGTTCTTCACAAACCGAACTCCTTTATTTTTTATGGGCTCCCTCGTCTCCATATCGATTTGGCTTATCAATTCCATGATCTCACATTCGTCAACAACCGCATGAATGTGCAGAATAGCCTTGTAACCAGCTGTGAGAACAGCCTACAGGAGCAGCAAGACTCGAGGGATTAATTTTACGAATATACTGGCAAGCGAGCAACCCTATTCAGAAACGTATATGCTCAAAAGTTAAGACATTTCAGAAGAAACATGTGCTTACCTTTTCAGGCAGCCCAATGATTTGTAGTTGTGCAACAAACTCAGTAACAGCAGGTACAGGTTTTACTGCAACAGCAAACAAAGAAAAAACTCCACATTAGTATAACTAATACCAAAACGAGAATGCTAAAGATTCCAGATATCCACAAAAATTATCAAACTCACCCGTGCTGGATATAACAAAACCTGAAAGTATATCCTCATCTTCGATGCCAGTAATGCGGACTCTCAAATTCTCACCCGGTCCAGCACGCTTAACTTTATCTTCGTCGCAATATATAGCAACAACTTTCACGGGCTCCTACGTTATTGATACGTGAAAGTTATCAGGAAGACAGACAATGAGCTGGCAATTAAAATATGAGATGTGAGGGAATACGTTTGGAAAAGTACCTTGTTTGGCATAATAATCAAGGAATCACCCTCCTTAATGCTGCCAGATTCTACTTTTCCCATAACAACAGTTCCCATGTCTTTAAATTTATCTATAATAGGCATCCTATACAATTCATAACATCAGTTTGGTTTAACACAGCATTAAAAGAATGGAAAAGAAACTATAGAAGACATTTTTTTATTAAGCATGTTAAAACATATGCCAAAGTTTTAAGAGTAGTTGCATGTGGATGTGATTATTCATAAGCAGCATGAATACGCGAGTCATGGATTTCAAGAATCCATGAACAAATATAAAATAACAAAGAACAAACTTGAATGAAAAAAATAATAATAAGACAAAGAGACAGTGAAGGTTCACCTGAATGGACCATTATCTCGTGGTGGAACTTCAATAGAATCAAGTACTTCGAAAAGGCTAGGGCCACTGTACCATGGACAAACGTTTCGATCCATCCTCTTATCCATATTAACCCCCATTAGACCGGATATAGGCAAGAAGATAACATCTGAACAACAATAGAGCAAAAAGAACAAATTAAACATGCAATTAGAACATACCTAATCGGACACGTTAATAGTTCACACTGATACCTTTCTTGGTGTTGTAGCTAGAGGATTTAAGAAATGGTACCATTTTTTGTTCTATTTCATCGTACCTGCATAGAAGACGTGGACGATGGAAAGAGATTTGAATATCAACATTGGCAGGGATTAGAAAGTTTGATGTAAGTACCTCTCTTTCGCCCAGTTCACAGTTGGATCGTCCATTTTGTTCACCACAACAACCAGCTTCGACACGCCCAGTGTTTTTGCGAGTTGAACATGTTCACGTGTCTGCCCACCCTTCTCAAATCCTGTTTCAAATTCACCTTTACGAGCCGAAATAACCTACAACGAAAAGATGAGAGGAGCAAATTAGTAGGCTTCCTACATAGGACTTATGCTACAGTACGGAACATAGACTAACCAGCACGCCAATGTCCGCCTGAGATGCTCCACTAATCATATTGGGTACATAACTCTTGTGACCCTACAAGTTCAAAAAACGCACAAGAGATTAGAAGAAAATAATCGACATGAAAAACAAATTAACAAAAAGAATATCGTTTTAAACTGATCCCTTACCGGAGCATCCAAAAGGGTAAACCGTGTGCTCTCAGTTTCAAAATGAGCCCTTCCAACTTCAACTGTTTTACCCTGTCAAATGTATCCAGTTGGACATACCTCTTAGCTAGGTTAAATTCAATTCTATTCTCTAGGACACATAGTTTTAGCAAACAAAAAAAAATCAATTAAAACACAGCAGGTACGTACCTTGGCCCTCTCTTCTTCATTTGTATCCATTATATATGCCATATACCTAACATACAGGTCAATAACAAGTTAATTAAATCAGAAAACTAGAACAGAAACATTGCTTATCAGTTTGAATTAATCAGAAACACTCACCAGCTTTCTCTACTTTTGTCTTTTGCTTCCTTCTCATACTTCTGGATTTGTCGGTCGTCCACCTGACCGCTGAGAAATAGAATCTGTCCTCCAATTGTAGATTTTCCTGCATCTATAATTGAAAGTAGCCGTGTTAAGATTAACGCAAGAATCAGCCATTACAAACTTAAAACACAAACAAAGACTGATAGCTCAAGACCGGATTTCAAAAGCTGTGATGCATAAACATCCTGGTACTAATTTAGAAAATACACAAGATGTATCTATTATGAAGGTACACTGATGAAAATAAATCAACAAGCAGATAGACATACCAACATGCCCAATGAAGACCGCATTCAAGTGTCGCTTTTTGTTTGCTTCTGCCTCTTCTTCCGCTTCCTCTTTCGCTGCGTTCTCTTGGGCCGCCTTCTCTTTAGCTAAAATGATTAAAAATATACAAGAAAGACAATTAGATCTTTAACCAGACAGCCGAAAACAGAAATATAAGACAGGAGTAGTGTGAGAAAATCTAAACCTTTAGCTGGGTTATGCACTGGAAGGAGTATTTCCTGATCATGATCCTCAGTAGCTGAAACAGACAAGGGTCCATAAAAAATTTCACCACCGTGGCATACTCCACATAAACTGAGCTAATTTTAGGAAAAAATAAAAGGGAAAGAGAGGGAACATGAAAGATATAGGAACCTTGTTGCTCAACAGGTACTGGCGCTGATTCTTGCACGTTATCTTTCAGGTCTGCAAAGCAAAGATAAATACATACTATAAGAATCAGTATTCGATCTCATCACACCATAAACCTTGGACCCTCCCTCAACCACGACTTATTATTATTGAAATAAGAAAAAGATTTCGTGCTTGTTTATCTTCAGAAATTACCTGCCGAATCAAGCTGTAATGCACGGATCTCAGCCTCAAGATCTACATAGTTAATAAAAAGGATATAAAGGACAGAAAAAACTCATATTTCTTAAATATTACCAAGGCACATAACAATTGGAAACCCACAAATAACTATCATGAGGAACATATATTGCGCAAACAAAATAACGTGGCACACCCATTCAGGTTCAACATATAAGACAGACACTTTCACTCCAAGACAGACCAAGTATGTACAGAAACTAACCCTAAATATCTGGGAAAACCACTACGAGAAAAATTACTGAGAATGAGAAGTTGGCTAATCCAAAAAAGCTTAAAGTTTAGCATAACAGGGCAAACAAGTTTCATGTGAGCTTTTACAACCATCTGCTACATCCGAATCTTCATGCTACACAAACTAGACTAGATAATTCTGATTTCAGATTGAATCAATCCGGAGGGCCAAATTCAAACAGACGATTATACTGAGCTACATAAGCCGTAAGTAAGCGCGCATAAAAGATGATAAATCGAAAAAGGAGAGAGCTCGAGAAAACCATACCCATGGCGGATGCTGGATTGAACTAAAGGAAGGAAGCTTTCTAGGTTTGGCGAAAGAGAAGAAGCTTGTCGAAGGGGCTATTAGCGTTTTGGGTTTTCAGGAATAAAAAAATTCAGTCTCATTAGGTATTTATAAACTAGGAATTAACCGGGCGGATTTTTATTTTTTTTCTAATTTAAGTTGTTAAATTATTTATATTTAGGTTATGATATATATTTATATAAATGTTAAGATGCATGTCATAATTAAACTTTATTTTTAAATTTTAACACGTTAAATTAACATATTTTTTACTATTTAAATATTTTTTTGTAATTTTGTTGGTTATCTAGTTATCTTATTTAGCAAAACTATCTGTTGAGTGTTGCAATAAATGTTTTATATATTTAATTAAACTGCAGAGTATTTTCGGATCGACCACATGCTCAACAATCGATCGATCCGTAAAAAGATGGTCGATCTCCTTGGCCAGGGAAGTACAATTTTAGCAAAAATATCTTTGATTTTCAAATATTAAGTATATAATTATTCTTTTGAATATTAATTTTTTGAATTGTATTTTTTGATTAAATTATTTTATTATAATGTTTATGTAAATATTTTTTGTGATGTTTGAATTTGTG
>NC_027755.1:21927948-21938032 GCF_000695525.1 Brassica oleracea var. oleracea
ATTTACTTATTGTAATATTATAATTAATGTTTAATGTAATATTTTTATATTGTATATTTACTTATTCTTTATTTTTCTTAGTTTTACATTTACTTATTGTAATATTATAATTAATGTTTAATGTAATATTTTTATATTGTATATTTACTTATTCTTTATTTTTCTTAGTTTTACATTTACTTATTGTAATATTATAATTAATGTTTAATGTAATATTTTTATATTGTATATTTACTTATTCTTTATTTTTCTTAGTTTTACATTTACTTATTGTAATATTATAATTAATGTTTAATGTAATATTTTTATATTGTATATTTACTTATTCTTTATTTTTCTTAGTTTTACATTTACTTATTGTAATATTATAATTAATGTTTAATGTAATATTTTTATATTGTATATTTACTTATTGTTTATCTTTTCTTATTTTGTATATTTATTTATTCTAAATTTCTTGCTTTTATATCAATGATAATATTACGATATATATCTAATGTAATATTTTTATTTCGTATATACTATATTTGCTTTTTATTTTTATTTTATTTTATATTTATTTATTATAATATTACGATAAATATTTAATTTAATATTTCTATTTCTTTTATTGTGTATTTAGTTATTATTTATTATACTATACATTTTTCAGATATATGTTTAATTTAGTTTTTTTATTTCCTAATTATATATTTACTTATTATTTATTTTTCTTATAATGTATATTTACTTATTATTGTTTAATACAATGTTTCTATTTCTTATATTGTTTATTTGCTTATTATTTATTTTTTCTTATATTGCAAATTTATTTATTATTTATTTTCTATTTTTGAAATAATAATGCCACGTGTCATCTTTTGGGAGAATTGTTTTCGCAGATGTGGACGCTCTATGGAGCCTCAAAAGGTCTCTTTTATTAGTAAGGTTTTATTATATACTTTTCAGATAGATGTTTAATATAGTTTTTGTATTTCTTATATTGTATATTTACTTATTCTTTATTTTTCTTATTTTTATATTTACTTATTGTAATATTATAATTAATGTTTAATGTAATATTTTTATATTGTATATTTACTTATTATTTATTTAACTATACATTTTTCAGATATATGTTTAATTTAGGTTTTCCCATTTTTATATTGTATATTTACTTATTTTTTATCTTTTCTTATTTTGTATATTTATTTATTGTAAATTTATTACTTTTATATCAATTATAATATTACGATATATATGTAATGTAATATTTTTATTTCTTATATACTATATTTTCTTATTATTTTTTTTTATTTTATTTTATATTTATTTATTATAATATTACGATAAATATTTAATTTAATTTTTCTATTTCTTATATTGTGTATTTAGTTATTATTTATTCTACTATACATTTTTCAGATATATGTTTAATTTAGTTTTTTTATTTCTTAACTATACTTTTCAGATAGATGTTTAATATATTTTTTATAATGTATATTTACTTATTCTTTATTTTTCTTATTTTTATATATACTTATTGTAATATTATAATTAATGTTTAATGTAATATTTTTATATTGTATATTTACTTATTATTTATTTAACTATACATTTTTCAGATATATGTTTAATTTAGGTTTTTCCATTTTTATATTGTATATTTACTTATTCTTTATTTTTCTTATTTTTATATATACTTATTGTAATATTATAATTAATGTTTAATGTAATATTTTTATTTCTTATATAATATATTTGCTTTCTATTTTTTATTTTATTTTATATTTATTTATTCTAATATTACGATAAATATTTAATTTAATATTTCTATTTCTTATATTGTGTATTTAGTTATTATTTATTAACTTATACATTTTTTAGATATATGTTTAATTTAGTTTTTTTATTTCTTAATTATATATTTACTTATTATTTATTTTTCTTATATTGTATATTTACTTATTATTGTTTAATGTAATGTTTCTATTTCTTTTATTGTATATTTACTTATTATTTATTTTTCCTTATATTGGAAATTTACTTATTATTTGTTTTCTATTTTTGAAATAATAATGCCACGTGTCATCTTTTGGGAGAATTTTTTTTCGCTGATGTGGACGCTCTATGGAGCCTCAAAATGTCCCTTTTATTATTAAGGACTAGGGATTAACCCAGGCTACGCCCGGGTTTTTTTTTTTTTTTCTAATTTAAGTTGTTAAATTATTTATATTTAGGTTATGATATATATATTTATATAAATGTTAAGATGCATGTCATGATTAAAATTTATTTTTAAATTTTAACACGTTAAATTAACATATTTTTTACTATTTAAATATTTTTTTTGTAATTTTGTTGGCTATCTAGTTATCATATTTAGCAAAACTAGCTGTTGAGCGTTGGAATAAATGTTTTAGATATTTAATTCAAATGCAGAGTATTTTTGGATCGACCACATGCTCAACAATCGATCGATCCGTAAATAGATGATTGATCTCCATGGCCAGGTAATTACAATTTTAGAAAAAATATTTTAGATTTTCAAATATTAAGTATATAACTATTCTTTTGAATATTATTTTTTGAATTTTATTTTTTGATTAAATTATTATATTATAATGTTTATATAAATATTTTTTGTGATGTTTGAATTTGTGCTGTTAGTATACTTAACCTAGATGATATTGATGTTTAACAATTTATTTTTTCTGGTAATAGAAAATAATGATATATCAAAACGTATCTAATACTTGTTAAATGATAGTATAATGTAAATTACATCCATCATTTGAAAATAACATTTGTTGTTTTTATTTTTCTTTTAAATCAGAAATTATTTTTATTTTAAAATATTATTCATATATAATATAATAGTTTAAGTTTGGAAGATTAATATATACATATAAATTATGTATATTTTTAAAAAATAATTTAAGATATTATATATTGAGTAACTGAATAAAAGCTGAATTTCTTATCTCGAAAATGAAATATTTATATTTTTGTCTTCATGTTATACTCACCAATCCAGCATTGATATTTATAACTCAATTTATTTACTTAATATCTCTATTTTACATTTTAAGATAGATGTTTAAATATTAATATACTTTTTTTGTTGTTTTTAAGTTGTGTATTTCTTTTTCTTATACTTTCTATTACCTTAATATCTATATTTTACATTTTAAGATAGATGTTTTATATTTAATGTACTCTTTCCATATTTTAAAAATTGTGCATTTACTTATTATTGTATATATAATTCATATATTTATATATTTATAATATTTACTTATTATTTATTTTTCTATATATTGAGTATTTTTCTTTCTTATACTTTATATTTGGTTAATCTATATATTTTATATTTTAAGATAGATGTTTAAATCTTAATGTTTTTTTCTATTTTAAATGTAAAACAGCAATGTTTAATAGAAGAACTTTGACAAATAGTCAAATAGTTATATTTATGTTTTTTTTCTTTTTTTATAAAATGATAATGTTACATTATGGAGATAAGTCTTTTTTTTGTAAGTGAAAAATAGTAATCTTACATATGTTTAATGTAGTTTTTCCATTTTTTTAATGTTGTATGCTTATATATTATTGTTATTTTTAAATGTAAAATGGTAATCTTATATATTATTGTTATTTTTAATGTAGTTTTACTTATTTTTTATTTTTCTTATGTCTTGTATTTACTTATTGTAATATTATAATTAATTTTTAATGTAATATTTTTTATATTTTATATTTACTTATTATTTATTTAACTATACATTTTTCAGATATATGTTTAATTTAGTTTTTCCATTTTTTATATTGTATATTTACTTACTGTTTATCTTTTCTTATTTTGTATATTTGTTTATTCTAAATTTCTTGTTTTTATATCATTGATAATATTACGATATATATCTAATGTAATATTTTTATTTCTTATATACTATATTTACTTTTTATTATTTTTTCTTATATTTTATATTTTTTCTTATATTTTATATTTCTTATATTGTATGCTTGTTTTACTTATATTGTATATTTATTTATAAAATATTTGAAAATAATAAAAATGTAAAACTATACATTTTTCAGAAAGATGTTTAATGTAGTGTTTCTATTTCTTATATGATATATTTACTTATCTAATTGTTTTTCTTTTATATCAAATTGTAATATTATGATAGATGTTTAATGTAATATTTCTATTTCTTATATTATATATTTGCTTTTTATTTTTATTTTATTTTATATTTATTTATTCTAATATTACGATAAATATTTAATTTAATATTTCTATTCCTTATATTGTGTATTTAGTTATTATTTATTATACTATACATTTTTTCAGATATATGTTTAATTTAGTTTTTTTATTTCTTAATTATATATTTACTTATTATTGTTTAATGCAATATTTCTATTTCTTATATTCTTTATTTACTTATTATTTATTTTTTCTTATATTTCTAATTTACTTATTATTTATTTTCTATTTTTGAAATAATAATGCCACGTGTCATCTTTTGGAAGAATTTTTTTTCGCTGATGTGGACGCTCTATGCAGCCTCAAAAGATCTCTTTTATTAGTAAGGTTTTATTATATACTTTTCAGATAGTTGTTTAATATATTTTTTGTATTTCTTATATTGTATATTTACTTATTATTTATTTAACTATACATTTTTCAGATATATGTTTAATTTAGTTTTTTTTTATTTTTTAATTATATATTTACTTATTATTTATTTTTCTTATATTGTATATTTACTTATTATTTATTTAACTATACATTTTTCAGATATATGTTTAATTTAGTTTTTTTTTATTTTTTAATTATATATTTACTTATTATTTATTTTTCTTATATTGTATATTTACTTATTATTTATTTAACTATACATTTTTCAGATATATGTTTAATTTAGTTTTTTTTTATTTTTTAATTATATATTTACTTATTATTTATTTTTCTTATATTGTATATTTACTTATTATTTATTTAACTATACATTTTTCAGATATATGTTTAATTTAGTTTTTTTTTATTTTTTAATTATATATTTACTTATTATTTATTTTTCTTATATTGTATATTTACTTATTATTTATTTAACTATACATTTTTCAGATATATGTTTAATTTAGTTTTTTTTTATTTTTTAATTATATATTTACTTATTATTTATTTTTCTTATATTGTATATTTACTTATTATTTATTTAACTATACATTTTTCAGATATATGTTTAATTTAGTTTTTTTTTATTTTTTAATTATATATTTACTTATTATTTATTTTTCTTATATTGTATATTTACTTATTATTTATTTAACTATACATTTTTCAGATATATGTTTAATTTAGTTTTTTTTTATTTTTTAATTATATATTTACTTATTATTTATTTTTCTTATATTGTATATTTACTTATTATTTATTTAACTATACATTTTTCAGATATATGTTTAATTTAGTTTTTTTTTATTTTTTAATTATATATTTACTTATTATTTATTTTTCTTATATTGTATATTTACTTATTATTTATTTAACTATACATTTTTCAGATATATGTTTAATTTAGTTTTTTTTTATTTTTTAATTATATATTTACTTATTATTTATTTTTCTTATATTGTATATTTACTTATTATTTATTTAACTATACATTTTTCAGATATATGTTTAATTTAGTTTTTTTTTATTTTTTAATTATATATTTACTTATTATTTATTTTTCTTATATTGTATATTTACTTATTATTTATTTAACTATACATTTTTCAGATATATGTTTAATTTAGTTTTTTTTTATTTTTTAATTATATATTTACTTATTATTTATTTTTCTTATATTGTATATTTACTTATTATTTATTTAACTATACATTTTTCAGATATATGTTTAATTTAGTTTTTTTTTATTTTTTAATTATATATTTACTTATTATTTATTTTTCTTATATTGTATATTTACTTATTATTATTTAATGTAATATTTATATTTCTTTTATTGTTTATTTACTTATTATTTATTTTTACTTATATTGCAAATTTACTTATTATTTATTTTCTATTTTTGAAATAATAATGCCACGTGTCATCTTTTGAGAGAATTTTTTTTTCGCTGATGTGGACGCTCTATGGAGCCTCAAAAGGTCCCTTTTATTATTAAGGATTATGATAGATATTTAATGTAATATTTCTATTCTTGTATTGTATATTTACTTATTATTTATTTTCCTTATGTTGTATATTTTCTTATTATTGTTTAATGTAATATTTATATTTTTTATATTGTTTATTTATTTGTTATTATTTTTCCATATATTGTATATAGACTTATTATTTATTTAATGTAATATTTCTATTTCTTATATCGTATATTTACTTATTATTATTTTTCCATATATTGTATATTTTTTTTTATATTTAATGTATATTATTAATTTTTTTTCTATTTCTTATATTGTATATTTACTTATTAATTATTTTAAAATTTTTAGTAGCAATGCCACGTGTCGCCTTTCGGAAGAATATTTTTTCGGTGATGTGGATGGTCTATAGAGCCTCAAAAGGTCCCTTTTATTAGTATAGATTTGAATTCGGGATCGTTAAGGGTTTGGATAACCCTTTTAATTATTTTAAAATTTTAAAAATTCATCTTTACTTTAAATTTCTTACAATCTAAAATTAAAATAATAGTATATCTTATTATATTAAGCTTTGTTCTTCAAAATTGTTAATTAACACGATTATGACACATGTAGATTAAATTTTTAAGATTGCGACGTGTGTTAATATCTCTATATATATATATATATATATATATATATATATATATATATAAAGATAATAACAAAAACGAGTTTTGGGAAAAAATCAATTATAGATATTATTTAATAGTAATTTGCCTTTTTTAAAACCCTACACAAAAGATAACTATTATTTAATAGTAATTTTTCTATTAAAAAACTTCTAAATAAAGAGAATTGTAAAAGACAATATATAGTGACTATTAAAAAAACCTACAAGGTACAAGAAATTATTTAATAAAAATCATAAATAAACTAATTATAAAATAAGTAATATTCCTTTATAAAAAGGCCTAAACAAAACAAAATTGTAAAATGACTCCTATTATTTTAATAGATAATTATATGTTAAAACAATTATAAACCAAAAATAACTATAAATATTTCACATCTCTAGGTTTAAGCTTACATCATATTAATTTCACAAAACTCAATTGTATTTACAAGAAAAATATTAATTGAGCTTTTTTAAAACATTTTTTATACTCAATCATTTTACTATCTATGATGTCGTAATTTTTGAAAGTTTGTTGTCGTACATGAGTATGTGTGAATACGATGAATATGTGTTTGTATCATATATTCGAATTTAATTAAAAAAATTAGTAGCTCAGATTAAAATTGAATAGAAAGGAATAAAAATTATAGGAATCATGAGGAATGATATTTCATTATCATATTTACTGAGGAAAAAATTGTTTTATATTTCTGTACAATAAAAGGAATGAGAATGAATGAAAATGAAAAACTATTCCTGATGGAATGATAAAATTTCTTAAGAATGTTAAGGAATGCATTGTTTCTCTTCATTCTTTGGTCACCATTCATACCATAAGATTTTGCGGTTGTTCCACAATTGTAGGCTTAATAGTTGTAGAGCGTGTGTGAACAATAAGATTTTGTGGTTGTTTATGGTATGTTTTGATGTGAACCAAAGAAATAGGAAAGACTAAGATTTGATTGCTTTTTTATGCTTGAATTTGGGATCCAATTTAAAATATTCAATATACTTCTCTTTGAAATCGATAATAAGCCTTTGTGATTGTTACCAAAATTGTAGATGTACTTGAGTTTGACCTCCAAATTTGTACACAAATGAATTAAAGGCATAATATTTTTGTGAGGTGACTTTAAACAGTAAAGCAGTGAATCGTACAAATATATTAGCATATAATAAGTTACTCACTTTGACATATAGAAGTAAAAACCTTATTGAAATGGATCATTGTTATGAGGCCATATTTTTCAATGTATTGAATAATTCATAAAGTTTACATAACTTTTCTAGTTGGTTTAGGTTAGATAAAGTAGAAGAAATTATTATGTCAACAATGCTTTATTGTCTGCGTGTCTGTGGGATTTAACTCTTTTAAGTTAAAAAATTTTATGCTTTATTGTCGTTTTAAAAAGACAAATAATTTGGCGGTAAAGAAATAATTTTCTAATAAGTTTCTACGTGGAGGAGTCAGCGTCATTTTAGTTAAGACTAGGGATTGTTATCCGCGCCAAGGTGCAGATTTTTTGCATTTTAATCTCTTTTTGCCTTTTGCTTATTAATATAGCATTCAGTTTTTCAATGTATTTTATCTTCACTATCTCTTTTTGTCTTGTTTACATTTGTTTTCACGTTCTTTCGTTTAATTTGTCTTAGTTTTGGCTTGTGTAATAACTTAACCCTGCTCATTATTCTTTCATTCTTTATTGATTGATATTTTTATCTCGCTTAGCTCTGTGTTGCCACTAATTTGCTCGAATCATTCTGCTTTGTATTCTTTCCATGTTCATTAACTATTGTCTCCAATCTATTTAAATCCTAAAAATCCTACGTGTTCTTTTGTTTATTAGATCACATATTAAATATTGTTGAAACTGTTTATTTATTCTAATAAATCCTTATGTTTATAACTAAGATGATATGGATAAAAGTCAGATTATAATTTAGTTGAAATTAAATTCTAAAGTAGAAGTTATTAAACTTGCAATCCTTCTTTTTGTCATCCAAGATAGCTTTAGTCAAATCAATTATATTGATTTAGAAAACCCATAAGCTATTTAAATCCCAAACAATAAAAAAAACAGGCGCATTTGTTATTGACGTTGCGACGGGTTTCCTTTACTATAAACATAATTGCTTGTTACAACTGTTAATAAACCCAAATGTGTTTACAAAAGCTACCCATATAAGAGATTCATACTCATTTCTCTTTCTCTAGTCATCTCCTATGTTAGTAGCTATCATAATACAATCATCATACAAAGGATATATCTCTTGGTTCCATATAAAACATGCAAAATGACCGTTTTCTGCAGACTCCATGATCACTGAGTATTATAAATATCAAACTTTGTCAAATTGTCTATTTATATGTTGAGGGAAGGCCTCGAAATGTAGCTTCCAAATAATGATTTCCAGGTCAACACATTGCATGTTAACCTCCACAATGAGATCAGCGGATCTCTGATACCGCTACATGTCGAGTCGAGCGCAGCTACACATATGTTCCCTGCTTGTGCCTTTCATTCACAATCTGCAATTCTCCCAAGAACCAGAATCAATGTTAAATGAGGTAAAAGTTTTACAGTCACAACAGACTTTGTATAGCCAAGCCTAATAAAAAGCACCTAACGTAACATCCCCACTTGCCTATTTGTGCAGAAAATGACTTGATCAATATATAGTAGCACCGAGAAGTTAGATGGAGAATGAGGTATGAATGCAAAGTAGACAAAACAGTTTAAATCTTACTGATTATGGGAAATATAAAAAATCAATTCTCTTGAAATGGCGTATAACTGTCCAATAGGGTGACAAAAGTACTTGTTCCTGTTCTCACCAAACTTCTAATTCTAAATGTATATATAAATCTATTAGAGTTATTGCCAGCGCTCTGTTGCGATATTTGTTAGCTAAAATAATCCATCCAACATAAACCAACGAAATTGTAAAGGTAACCATCAGCTGAGATGCTTTTGTTGTCCTGCCACATTGCAAGCTTAGTGATTTCACTGTCAAAAGCAACAAACTCAGCAGTCATATATATCCGAGACATTTATTTACAAACGCTTCCTATATTATTATGTTATGGATGATAAGTTTGATGCATAAATACAGTTTAGAATTTTTTTCAACTGAACATTTGTGCCTACTAAATTACCTTACAACACCCACTACATTGTGATTTTGGCATGTTAAAGCTGAGAATCAACATTGGAGCTTGCGTTAGCATTTGGAACATGAAATATAGCACCATCAATTTCAAGTGTTAGTTCCATTGACAAC
>NC_027755.1:21938177-21938344 GCF_000695525.1 Brassica oleracea var. oleracea
TCGTCGTATAAGTAATCCATGTCACTTCCCTCCCACGGGTAACATTGTTGGTGCAGATCAATTCCCTACACCTCTTCCTCGTCATTAGGATGCTCTGTAATATACCCTCTGTAAGGTTCAAATTTATGTCGCTAGAATTATCAGAGAAAGAAATATAAAGTACCCTC
>NC_027755.1:21938556-21940424 GCF_000695525.1 Brassica oleracea var. oleracea
CATGATTTATCAGGCAAAATAAAAGAACCGATGATGAATTTATTAAAATGGGGAGATTTAGAGACTAAAGAAGATAAACTGATTCATGGAACTCAAAGAGACAATCTGTGTTTCTTAGATGAGTCATGAACCGATGATTAAAAATTGAAAGCCCTAAACTTCTATTGAAGAGAACGCTTACAGACCAAAGAGGTCTATTGAGTCTTTTTTAAATGAAGCTCATTTCAAAACGTGAGTTATAAAGTATTTATTAAATCATTAGAAAAAAACTTAAGTGTGGGTCCCACAGAGAAAACCGAAGAAGCAAAGGTTTCCGATCTTCATAAAAGTATATTAGTTTCGGCCATCAATGTACAAAGTATCCTTTAGTTTAGTGGTATAAATGTTGGTGTTTATGACTCAATAACCCGGATTCGAGACACAGACTTGACACTTTTTCACATTTAAAAGTGGGACCCACTTACCTGATGACGTGGCAGCTCAGGAATGAAGCAACTGCCTCATTATATTATAGATTGGTCAATTTTAGAAAACATTTAATAGCTGGAAAAATAAGCATTTTTAATGCTAAATCAATTAAATTCTCCGTGGTATTGAATTGTCAATATTGTGTAAGTTTTGGGGATATTCTCTACATGTACTTCTGTTTTAATAGTATTGATTTTTTTTTCAATTTAATTGTTACTTCAGGTTGGGTTTGGTTTTAATTTTGAGATATCGGTCATTTTATCATCCTAGGTACAAATTTGATAACAATCACCTATGCACCATGATTATTAATATACAAATTTTAACCAAAAATTATGTGGGGGAAATGAGCTCTTAATTCTAAAATAAATCTCACACTACATAAACAAAACAAATCTTAAAACTATAACAAATTGATTTATTATTTTTTATGTTTTTTTATAAAACTAAAACATAAAAGAAAACTCATGCTAACAAATAAAGTTCACATTCAATTTTTTGTTAAAAAAATAAATTATAGCATGTCAAAATATTATATATATTTAAATTTAAAACTATTTATACCTGTGAATTCGGAGCAAATATTTAATGTAATAAAGATGTGTTTCTGAGTAGAAGGAACCACTGAAACTCGGTTTATCTTGAACCTTGTGTCATACTCAAATCAATATACAACCGGTGGCAAAAGTTCATCATGATCAACATATCATTCTCCAGAGTCAAAAGTACCAGCAACGTTGGCTCGGATAGTCTCGGTTTGAATGGCACTCACACCAGTACACCGCCAGGCATTGAAGACATGAGTCATGAGAGTAGGTCACCGCCATGAGAGAAGCTATGTCATCAAATTACTCTCCTTTTACGATATTGTAAGCATGGTTAACTTCTCCTTTAATTTGTGTAGAACAACCTCAAATGCCTCAGCAGTATTGAGGATGTAGATATGGAAAAGGTTCATATGTAAATATTATTAACCTAGCTCTACGTGATGTACTAGCTATATATTGTACTATGTGATTTCTAATAAGGATCAAGTTCCACATTCTATATGGTATCAGAGCCGTCGCTCTTTAAAACCTAATTTTTTTTTTTTCACAATTTTCTCATCTCAAACTTGCATCAATGGCGTCTCCAACCAACTCTACAACAATCACAGACACCATTCCCACCAACATCAACAACCAAACTATCCTAAACATCAACATGACAAACGTTTCTAAGCTATCATCAACAAACTACCTTATGTGGAGTCTTCAAGTCCACGCTTTGGTTGATGGATATGGCCTTGTTGGTCATCTGGATGGATCCACCGTGATACCTTCTCCTACTGTCACTATCGATGGAGAAACCTCTCCGAATCCAGAGAACACAATCTGGAAGCGTCAAGATCGCTTGATCTA
>NC_027755.1:21940542-21943854 GCF_000695525.1 Brassica oleracea var. oleracea
AGCCTATGGAACATGAAGATCAGATCGATGCTATTCTTGATGGACTGTCAGAGGAGTACAAACCGTTAATTGAGCAAATCGAAGGTCGTGAAACAACTCCCCCATCACTGAGCTTCATGAGAAGCTTCTTCATCACGAGGCGAAGCTTTCATCGTCTGTGCCTGCAGCAGTCGTCCCTGTCTCTGAAAATGTGGTTCATCAGAAGAGTAACTCGTACCAGAACAACAACAAGAATAAGAGTCACACCAACAACCACTACAACACTCAACCAAGGCCAAGCAACAACAACATGCCGTGGCAGCAGCAACCACGTGGTCCAAGACCATACCTTGGAAAGTGTCAAATTTGTGGCACTCAAGGACATGTATCCAAGCGTTGTCCACATCTCCAGAGCTACCAAGCGGTCTCACAGCAGACACCATTTACGCCATGGCAGCCGAGAGCTAATGTAGCAGCTGCAACGTCATACAATGCAAATCAATGGCTGCTTGACAGTGGAGCCACTCATTACATCACCTCTGATTTGCAAAACCTGTCTCTGCATCAACCGTATGAAGGAGGTGAGGCGGTTGTCATAGCAGACGGATCAAACCAATCAATTACCCATACTGGTTCAACAACACTTTCTTCTAAAAACAAATCTCTAGTGTTGAATGATATTTTGTGTGTGCCTAACATACATAAGAACTTAATTTCTGTGTATGGTTTATGTAACACTAACCAAGTCTCCGTCGAATTCTTTCCATCTTCATTTCAGGTGAAGGATCTGAGCACGGGGACCCGGTTAATCCAAGGCAGAACTAAGGAGAAGCTGTATGAATGGCCGGTGATGAACTCTGTTCCTGCGGCTATGTTTGTGTCTCCATCTTCAAAGGCTACATTATCATCACCGGAAGCATAAACTGGAAGATCGGTCGAAACCTTGCGTCTTCCTCGGCTACTCAACGAGTCAAAGTGCCTATTTGTGTCTTCATTTACCCACAGGAAGGATGTATACTTCACGACATGTGACCTTTCAAGAATCCGTTTTTCCATTCTCGGCTGGTGAAACAACAAAATCAAAAACTTCTGAAACGAGAGATGATGTGTCGGAATCAACGTGTCAGCCTCTGCTCACTCGAGTTCCTCTTCAGACTGCCTCGCCACCGGAGACATCTGCTTCCCCGTGCTTGGATTCTCACCTGCCCCCGCCTCCTGCAGTCATCTTCTCCGGTCTCACCTCGACAAGCTCAAGTATCGCCTTCTCTGTCTCTCTCTCTCCTTCTTCTTCTCCCTCTAACTCTGAGCCCACTGCTCCAAGTCAAAATGGGCCGACACCCACGGCCCAGCCCAATCACCAAACAAATGAAGCCCACCAACAAAGCTCACCTACACCAAATCTCCAAACCCATTCCTCGCAAACCAGTGAACCACAAACACAACCACCGTTAAACGATCAAATCACCTGGAACCCACGAAATCCAGTTACACAACACGACAAGGAACAACCACAGAATCAGCATCCTATGCAAACCAGGGCTAAGAACAAGATTGTCAAGCCAACATCCCGCTTCAGTTTCAATGCTTCTAAGCGGTATTTGAATCCAGAACCACGAACAGTTGCTCAAGCTCTGAAAGACGAGCGATGGCGTAAAGCCATGTCAACAGAGTATGATGCTCAAATCCAGTTCGGCACGTGGGATTTGGTACCTTCACACCCCTCACAGAACTTGGTTGGTTGTGGTTGGATCTACACAACTAAATATTTGGCGAATGGAGAGGTTGATCGTCCGAAGGCACGACTTGTGGCGAGAGGAAACACACAATGGTATGGAGTAGATTACGGTGAAACTTTCAGTCCAGTTATTTAGTCAACAACGATTAGGCTAGTTTTGGATATTGTGGTTAACAGAGGGTGGCCAATTAAACAACTTGATGTCAATATGACTCAACCTCCAGGATTCATAGATACTGATCGACCACACCATGTTTGTCGCTTGAAGAAACCTATATACGGTCTCAAACAGGCTCCCCGAGCCTGGTACATGTCTCTAAAGAATCACTTACTCGATATTGGGTTTCAAAACTCACTGGCCGATACTTCATTATTCACTTACAAGTCTGGGTCTTCTCATACGTTTATACTGGTCTACGTTGATGATATTGTCGTTACCGGTAGCGATACACAACATGTCTCCTCTGTTCTTCAGTCATTGGCCACTCGGTTTTCCATTAAGGATCCAGCAGACTTGCACTACTTCTTGGGGATTGAGGTGAACCGGTCAGCAAAGGGATTGCACCTAATGCAAAGAAGATACATCATCGATTTGCTCACTAGAAACAATATGGTTGATGCCAAGACAGTGTCAACTCCAATGCCAACAACGCCTAAGTTGAAGTTGAATGATGGGGTTAAGTTATCAGATCCTTCTCAATATCCTGTAGTAGGGAGCCTGCAATACCTTGCATTTACGAGGCCAGACATCTCCCTCGCGGTTAGACGTCTTTCTCAGTTTATGCATCAACCGACGGAGACTCATTGGCAAGCCGTCAAACGCGTATTGCGTTACTTGGTGGGTACGACTAGTCATGGTATACATATGTGCGTTGGCTCTCCACTTACACTTCATGCGTTTACGGACGCAGATTGGGCAGGGGATACCGACGACTATGTATCTACAAATGCATATGTGATCTACCTTGGGTCTACACCTATTTCTTGGTCGTCGAAGAAGCAAAATGGAGTTGCTCGTTCTGCCACAGAGGCGGAATATCGCGCTGTGGCGAATACAGCTTCGGAGGTTCGTTGGATATGTTCGTTACTACAGGAGTTGGGGATACAGATACCGACGGTTCCTGTAATATATTGCGATAATGTGGGTGCCACATATCTGTGTGCAAACCCAGTTTTCCATTCAAGGATGAAGCATATTGCTATTGATTATCACTTCATCAGGAACATGATCCAGCTTGGCATGATTCGGGTCTCTCATATCTCCACCAAAGATCAGCTTGCCGACGCACTCACGAAGCCTCTAAGTCGCCAGCAGTTTACTCTTGCTACATCCAAGATTGGAGTCACACAAGTACCTCCATCTTGAGGGGGTGTATTGAGGATGTAGATATGGAAAGGGTTCATATGTAAATATTATTAACCTAGCTCTACGTGATGTACTAGCTATATATTGTACTCTGTGATTTCTAATAAGGATCAAGTTCCGCATTCTATAAGCAGTACACCTTCGCAGTATAGGTAAACTCCTCACGTCCGTGCGTTGGGAGTGACTTCCCATTCATGGCCAAAACGACATGAGCTAAGGGATAAACTTTTTA
>NC_027755.1:21944219-21969519 GCF_000695525.1 Brassica oleracea var. oleracea
TACTAAAATTATTAATCCGACAATGAAAATTTTGTTATCAGTAATTTAAATTTTTTGCTATTAAAGATGCACATGATAAAAAAAACATATGAGTAGAAAGTATCATTTAATAGACGTTAATATTAAAAATATACTATGTATGTTAATATCATTTAAATTTAATTACATATCCTATCAAAAATTTTAAAAAATTATCTGGATTAATAAAATTGATTTATATGTTCGCACCAATTTAATTATATATGTAATAGTTACTGACTTTTAATTATTCAATATATATTAATTATTTCATAATATGTAAGAACATATAATACATAAAATAATTTTTATATATAATATTTACCCCGCGCAAGGCGCGGATCTTAATCTAGTGTAGATATTATTAACCTAGCTCTACGTGATGTACTAGCTATATATTGTACTCTGTGATTTCTAATAAGGATCAAGTTCCGCATTCTATAAGCAGTACACCTTCGCAGTATAGGTAAACTCCTCACGTCCGTGCGTTGGGAGTGACTTCCCATTCATGGCCAAAACGACATGAGCTAAGGGATCAACTTTTTAGGAAACTGGTTAGGAGACCATAAACATTTTCCCCACAAGTACTTATGACTGGCAACAGTTGTTCTGCTATATTCCTAGGAGTTGCCGGGCCCAAAAGTTTGGGAACTCATTAGAAAATATATATCTCATTACGAGAGAGTTCATGATAGGTTGAAAAAATTGTCAAATTTTCTATTTATATGATTTGGGTTGATATTTTCAGTTATTTCATACTTGGTAACCAAGTTCATTTAGGGTTTTGGTAACTAGCATATAATTAGTTTGTTTCACAATTTATTCCTCGTCCTTTTCCTCTGCATCCGTCTTGGTCTCTGAGGTGAGTCTCTCTCTCTCTCAAAATCCGACCATGTATTTGATGGTCTAACTTTTGAGACTGATTTTTCTTTGGTTTATATCTGCAGATAACAAGGTTCTCTGTGTTTCTTTCAGGCATTTAAAGAGACAAACATATCAGGGTAAGCTTCTTCTTTTGCCGTTGTGATTATGATGATCTGAGGAATTGGTGTTATCTTCTCTCTTATTGTCCATTCTCGATTTTTCATAATGTTTAGCTCAATAGATCTTCAGGATTAGATCTTTACGTACGTGATATAGTGTTCAATTTTTTTATTTTTTTTGTTATTTATGTGCAAGTTTCCTAGTATATCACATAAAAGTTTCTATGCGCGGGCAAGAGGTAATGTTTCCGATTATGAGGTCCGACATGCCTCACTTAACTCTTGAAGAAATTAGATCACTCCATGCTGTTACAGTGGAGAAGTTGAAAATATTTTTCTTGATTAAGCCTCTAACTCAGTATGGTACGTAGTTAATTCAAATTACTTTTTCCATTAAAAATAACACCCAAGTCACTTGACGTTTTCTTTTCTCCGCAGTGTGTGGCTGTCCTGGGATCAGTCTTCTTAAGAGACGGCCCTCTCTTGCGCCCTCGCAAGAGCCAGAGAATCAAAGTTAGATAATTAGGATTATGGATGTTTTGTTCTTTTGAGACTCAAAAATAATCCCTTATATATAATATGTGTGTTTTTGTGAGCAAAAACTTATATATTGATATTATGGTTGCCTTTGTTTTATTTATGATCATTTCCAGTATCATATGATTCTTTTTGCTAATTAATTAACTCTATAAAAAACTCTAATACCACCGCTTGTATCATGGTCATGCATCATCTTTGAAAACCAGGAAACAGTCCATGCACCATCTAATTGTGCATGTACCTACGGGAAGATCTTGTAAGCGCATCATTAATTAGCGGCCAGGGTTGTATAATGAGCTTATCATACCTGATATAAACTAACTTATATTTTTATAATGAGCTTATCTTTAGTCAGCCAGGGTTTGTACAATCAGCTCATCTTCAGCTGATATTTTTTCATAATAAATAACTCATAAAACTTATATGAGATATGCAGATGATGGTTAAATGAAGGCATGCAGGTTTTTAGTGAGAAGGAAAAGCTTGCGCCGGGGAGGTTGTGAAAAATAAATAATTTGCGAGCTAGCTACATATTTTGAAAGATAAGAAACAATCGATGGCATATAATGCAAGTATGCGACACATAATGATAAAGCCGATCTATATAATATTAGGTTTTTTCCTTGCTAAGAAAATTTTCTCACCTGATTGGCCTCCTCCTCCTATGGTGTTCCGGGGCCATTGCGAAGCGCCTCCGTTGAAGCCGTTTGGAGCCACCTCTGGGTGTGTGTTCGTGCGAACTGCTTGTAGCTAATCTCTTGATCGCCTTAGGTGATCATGAAGCGGTTTGTTAGGGATCAAATATGTTGCAGCTATAGTTCTACCATTGGAACATTCGCATTTCAAAATTTCGATAGATCTTCATCAAGACGGTATGTGCAAACATTAGTATTACACCAATATATACTGAAAGATCCAAGAAGTACTGTAACAAACGATTTTCATTCTTTTTATGTTTTTTCCGTGAAATTAAAACATCAAATAAAACATGTGCAATGCACGGATCCATATCTAGTTACATATAAATTTGAACAATGTACGCTAAATACCTAAACTTAACTTATAAACTGGTTTGATTTGAATATTTAGATAGAGAATCAATAAATATTTTAAGTACTTTTAGTGTTTTGGGTATTGTTTGGTTGTTTTAAACATTTAATTTTGATAATTTGTATATATTTTCAAATTATTTTAGATAAACTCTAAATATTTTATATATTTTTGATACTAAATCTAAAATTTAATTAATATATTTAAATATATAAATCTATTTCAGATACATTCAGATATCCAGCATATTTTTGTTTGGGTCGGGTTTGCCTTCGGCTCTTCAAATACTAAAAATTTGAATCCGTTTGGAAATTCAACCGATTTTGGTCAGGGTTTGATACTATGCTCTTGGTTCGGGCATTTTTCTCCAGCCCAACTAGTCATGTAAATGAAAATGCCAGCATTTTATTTATAGAAGACCCATTAGTAAACCTTATCACATAGGCCCAATTAAAGAAAGTAACCCTAAATCCATTTCACCTTGTCTCTCGCATATAAACCGCCGCTTCTTTCCCCCACGCCTTCCCCTTCGCATCTCACCGCAAAACCACCCTACCTTCCGAAGCTCCTCCTCCACACACCGAAAATGGCGGAAGGGCTCGTATTAAAAGGCACCATGCGCGCGCACACCGACCAGGTCACCGCGATCGCCACCCCGATCGACAACTCCGACATCATCGTCTCAGCCTCCCGCGACAAATCCATCATCCTCTGGAAGCTCACCAAAGACGACAAATCCTACGGCGTAGCCCAGAGGCGCCTCACCGGCCACTCCCACTTCGTCGAGGACGTCGTTCTCTCCTCCGACGGGCAGTTCGCGCTCTCCGGAAGCTGGGACGGCGAGCTCCGTCTCTGGGACCTCGCCGCCGGCGTGTCGACTCGAAGATTCGTGGGACACACCAAAGACGTCCTCTCCGTGGCCTTCTCGCTCGACAACCGTCAGATCGTGTCGGCCTCTCGTGACCGTACGATCAAGCTCTGGAACACTCTCGGTGAGTGTAAGTACACCATCGCTGAAGGAGGTGAGGGGCACCGCGACTGGGTTAGCTGCGTTAGGTTCAGTCCCAACACGCTTCAGCCGACGATTGTGTCGGCGTCGTGGGACAAGACGGTGAAAGTTTGGAACTTGGCGAACTGTAAGCTTAGGTCGACTCTTGCGGGGCACACTGGGTATGTTAGCACTGTTGCTGTTTCGCCTGATGGTTCTTTGTGTGCTAGTGGAGGGAAAGATGGTGTGGTGTTGTTGTGGGATTTGGCTGAGGGGAAGAAGCTTTACTCTCTTGAAGCGAACTCTGTGACCCACGCGCTCTGTTTTAGTCCTAATAGGTACTGGCTTTGTGCTGCGACTGAGCAAGGGATTAAGATTTGGGATCTTGAGAGTAAGAGTGTCGTTGAGGATTTGAAGGTTGATCTTAAGGCTGAGGCTGAGAAGTCTGATGGAACTGGTACTGCTGGCAACAAAAAGAAGGTAATGACATACTACTACCTCATGGCTTGGTTGGTTATATGTTTTCGGTCTATTTAAAGTTGTCTAGATTGTTTAGAAATGTGTGTGTGGCTTTCCATCCTTGTTTTAAGGTTCCCTTATTTAGTCCGAGTTTATCTTCATACATTGTCTCGTGCTTAACTTGCAGTATATTGTATTGTCTATACCTGAGTTCACATTGAAATGGATTTTGTTTGTTGGTTTTTGGATAGGTTATTTACTGCACCAGCCTGAACTGGAGTGCGGATGGAAGCACCTTGTTCAGTGGTTATACCGATGGAGTTATCAGAGTTTGGGGTATTGGCCGCTACTAGTTTATCCCATCTCTTTGGCTGTTTTATCTATCACTTTTGTTTTTTAAGCAAACTCATAAACACCCAGAGATTTTGCAAGAATATTTGTTTTTTATGTCAATCAATTCTAGGTTTGGATCTTTTATATTGTTTGTTATATCTTTGCGGTTTTAAGTTATTCCATTTTTGTTGACCAAAAAAAAAAGTTATTCCATTTTCTTGCCATGTGAATTCTTTGATAATCCTACAAATTTATCACATTCATGAATTTGTACTGACATTGAATGATAGAAAAACAATCGGCTTTTTAAGGAACAAGCACAATGATTAAATTATGCAAGAAAATGATGAAATTTCACTCTTAACAACTCGTTACCTTCCTTTACAAATGAGCATGAACACTTGTTCGAGCTCGTCATGTAATAGTCGAACAGCCGCCGCTTCTACTGCTGACGTGGAGTCTGTCGTTCTTTAATTACCTCCCGCCATGTCCTTTTCGCGCCAAGGTCTAGTCTTAAAAACTGTGTAATTAATACCTTTCTTTTTACTCTAAGCGAGAGGTAAAAAAAATAAAAGAAGCAATAAGAAAAGAACATTTCGAACAGCAGAAGAACCCTAATAAGAGAGAGACATAGCGAGACGATAAGACAGCAAAGCAGAAATGGGGATAAAGGATCTCCTCAGATTCATGAAGCCATACATTCTCCCCATTCACATCCAGAAATACGCCGGAACACGAGTAACAACAACAACTTCTCCCATTATCTCTTCTTAATCGTTCTGGGTAAATCTCCATAAAAAATCAAGTCTTTAACTAATGGGCTTACTCAATTCTGTATTTCCAGGTGGGAATCGATGCGTATTCATGGCTACACAAAGGAGGTATGCTTCCTGCGCTCTTAATTTGAAGTAAACCGTTTAATTCGAATTAGATTCTGAGCTGAAGAATGAAAATGAGATCAATTATAATCTGTTTAATGTGTGGATTTCTATTTCATGACTTGTGAATTTATTTATTTTTTTTTTAATTTTTTGCAACAGCATACTCATGCAGTATGGAGCTGTGTTTAGACACTGATGGGAAGAAGAAGCTGAGGTACATTGATTACTTCATGCACAGAATCAGTCTTCTTCAACACTATGAGATTACCCCAGTCGTTGTTCTCGACGGTGGTCATATGCCCTGCAAGGCTGCCACTGGTGACGAACGCCAAAGGCAAGTGTCTCCCTTGTTTAATCACTTCTTCTTTAGCTCCTTAATAAGCTTCTTTTTCATTCATCTAAGCGTCTTTGTTCTTTTTTCTATTATCAGGAAGCGAAAGGCAAACTTTGATGCTGCAATGGTGAAGCTTAAAGAAGGGAATGTCAAAGCAGCTGTTGAGTTCTTCCAGGTTCGTAGCTCTTCTCATTTCAAAGGCTTAGTTCTATAAGTTGCGTTGCATAATTGCTCGCCTTTAGAGTAAATATCACTGCTTTTTGAGGTGCTTGCTTACTAGTTCTTTTCACTTGAATGGCTTTAGAGTTATTTTTTTTCACTGCTAATTAGCCTCTGAAAGCTCAAGGACTTGTCTGTGTTTACTAGGAATACATATTATTACCGCACAGTGTCTTAGCTTGAACCAGTGTCCCTAAATCCTTCGGACATAAAATTATCTTCTTGAATCCTATGTCTAGTTTGGCATTCTTGAAGTTGAAGTGTTGGTATGTGTGTTTAGTCAGTATTTGTATCATGCATTCTGCTAATATTTTTTTGGTTAAGACTAGGATATTATGTGAGCTAATACCTTTTGTCATTACTATACGCATTACGCAGAGGGCCGTTAGTGTAACATCATCCATGGCTCATCAGTTGATTCAGGTATACACGTTTTTTATCAACCAAGTACATTTCCTAAGGAATTATATGACTATTTTGCTAGGGCCCTAACATTTTTTCAGGTTCTGAAATCAGAAAACGTTGAATTTATCGTAGCTCCGTATGAGGCTGATGCTCAGCTAGCATACCTATCCAGCCTCGAACTGGAACAAGGCGGGATTGCTGCTGTTATAACCGAGGACAGCGATTTACTTGCCTATGGCTGCAAAGCTGTAAGATTCTCTTTTCCACATGCAATAAAACGAAGTTTAAGATCATTGTATGATATGTTTCCTCAACATCTGCATGGTAACAAGGTTATCTTTAAGATGGACCGGTATGGCAAAGGGGAGGAACTGATTCTAGATAATGTTTTTCAAGCCGCTGATCAAAAACCCTCTTTCCAGAACTTTGATCAAGAGCTATTCACTGGTTAGTATTATTACCTACATTTTCGAACCTTTGATCTGACACATCTCTCCCAACATTCATTTATACAATTGTTGTTGGTTTGGCCTTTTTTACAGCAATGTGCGTACTAGCCGGATGTGATTTTCTGCCCTCTGTTCCTGGTGTTGGCATCTCGAGAGCTCATGGATTCATCTCCAAGTACCAGAGTGTTGAACGTGTAAGCATTTACTTGATGTGTGAATGTTGTAGGTTTTGTCAGTACTTAAGACATTCAAATGTGTGAATATTGTAGGTTTTGTCAGTTCTCAAGACAAAAAAGGGTAAACTAGTTCCTGAGGATTACTCCAGCTCCTTGATGGAAGCAGTTTCAGTTTTTCAGTATGCTCGTGTGTAAGTAGCTCTCGTCTTAGTCATGTTTCGCTAATATCCATTTTTGCACCGTTCTTACACCATTCCCCTTTGATTTATTATGTTGCAGATATGACTTTCATGGTAAGAAGCTCAAGCACTTGAAACCCCTCTCGCAGAACCTCATGGACTTACCAGTTGAACAACTTGAGTTCCTGGGACCGTATCCTTTTTCATCACATTCACATGATTATCATTCATCAAAAATCACATGATTATGTACCAATTTTGTTCACGTTGACACATTACTCTTATCAGAGATCTCTCACCATCTGTTGCTGCTGCAATTGCTGAAGGGAAAGTTGATCCCATAACCATGGAGGCATTTAACCGCTTCTCGGTTTCCGGGAGACAGATGAAGACACCTGTTCAATCATTCAAAGAACAGGAAAAGAGAAGCTCCTTTTTGTTATTGCCTTTGTCTGAAAGCGAGGAAAGAATGAATCTCAAAAGGAGTGCAGATGAAGCTATAATCGGTCCAGAAAGTGTTCTGGAGGAGCCAAAGTATTCCAAACAAGATTTAGATCTACACAAACTGGTGTCGCAGCAGCCTAACAAGGATCATATGATTATCCCGACCAGCAATCCCTCACTGGCTCCGGATAACAACCCATTCAAGATCAGAAAAACTGATGAAATCAACATGGAAGAGTATGGTTTGCAAGAACTCAAGGTTTCTTTTGGGACCAACGGTGAAGCAATGGATGTTACTTCTTCACCAAACTCTAAGGAGCACGATTGTTCAGAGGATCAAAAGGAGGTTACAATCGATTTGTCCAAGCTTGATGATTCTCTAATCAAACTGGACGCCGAGAAGACCAGAGACAAGGAAAGTTCTGTGGATTCAGAAGATGTAGTTGAGATTCAAGGTCATGTGAACATAACCACAAAGAGAGTACGTGGAGCAAAACCTAGAGCTGAGAGTTTCAAAGTAAAAGCAAGCTTTAGAAGCTCAGAGGACAAGAAGGTTAGGATCAACAAGAAAAGCAGTATATTAGACTTCTTTCATCGATTGTAATCAATTTATCTTGTTCTTTAATATTTGTTTGTTATCTCCTTAAAACATGTATGATTTTTTTAAGTTAATACATAGTTTCGTTGAAGATTCATATTCATTTGCAATAGCATTTAACAGAAAATAACAACCATTATTTATAATCCAAATCACTCAAAAACATAAAACAATACCCTAAAAACAACCAACCTTGCTGAACACTCAAAAGCATTTGACAGAAAAGAACAACCATTCATTATTTAAAATCTAAAACACTCCAATACAATAAAACAAAAACCCTAGAAACGACCTAACTTGCTGAACACTCTTTCAACACTTGGGAAGATCACGAGGAGGACGAAGCAGAGTCTGCGAAGGAAGAGGCCCATCTTTAACGATAAAGCCCATAGCCAATCCCCAAGAGGTATGCTGCTCGAGATGACAGTGAATAAACCAAACTCCAGGATTATCAGCGTTTATCCTAATCGCCGCCCATCCTCCCGTCGGCACCGCGATCGTGTTCCTCTCAGGCGGATCCACCAAGTTATACTTCTCCTGATCCTTCTCCTCGTCGAAGTTTCCGAACCCTCTTCCGACAACGAAGAAGTTGTGTCCGTGCACATGTAACGGATGGTTCTCAATATTTAAAAAACTCGTCCCCTGGAACACAATCTCCAACCTCGCACCGAAGTCCACTTCGAACAGCTTGGTTCCGAACTCGGTGTTCATGTTCTCCGACACGGGGTCGACTCCCGTGAAGTCGAATCTGCTCGGAGGCTTCTCCGGGAAGTTGAGCGTGAACACCCCTCTGCTCTGTTTCTTGTAGTAGCTCTCCAGGATTGAGATAGGAGGTCTGATGAACGAGACGTTGTTCATCGACGCGAAGAATCTCTTCCCGTCGTATCCGGAGCAGGTTTTATTCTCCGGGCAGTTTTGGAGGTTGAGGCTGATCGTGGTGATCACGCGCTTGTCGATCGCCGTAGGGACTTTGCACGGGTACTCGGCCGACCCGAGGCTCTTGATGCTGTCGGAGAATCTCGTCGCGAACTTCGTGTCCAGCATGTCCGGGAGGACCGAGCGTGTGGATAGCGTCGTTATTAACCGGCGTCGGTTTAGATGGTTAACCGGTTTACTCTTGTTGTAACGGAGGAAGCCGACGGTGGTGGAGTTGTTGAAGGGGAAGACGGAAGTGACATAAGGAGTTGCGGCTATGAGAAATTCTCCGTCGGAGAGGTGGTTGGTGCGGAGGAGGAGGGTGGTGGTTTGACCGGGAGCGATCATGATTGCTTTGGTATGAACCGGTTTGGTGTAAACCGCGTCGACTTCGACTACGGTTAGTGTGTGGTTTGATATAGCGAAGAAGAGTTCGTTGTTTAGAGCAGCGTTGATTATGCGGAGGATGTATGTTTTTCCCGCGTCCACGTTCGCGGTGAAAGTATCTGCACACAATTTGAAAATTTTAATAATGAGAAACAAACCGGATTTGGAACTAAACCATCGGTTAAGAGAGAAGATTGGACCTTTGGTAGAGCAAGGATAAAGTGGACCGGGAAGGCCGTTAAGCGTGTAAGCGTCGGAAACTTTGGCACCAGCTCCTGTTTTCAACATCTGCTTCTCCACCTTGTCTACGTCATCATTCCACCATTCACCTGGTGGGCAAAAACCAAACCAAACTGAGTTAACCCAAACCACCCGAACTCAAACCAACCCAAAGGAGACCAAAATATAAGCCAAACCATTAAGTTGGTTTTCTTAACATGATTTTATTTTATTTAGTAAAAGGTTCCATAAATTTCCTTTTATCTTTCTAATATTAATGATCAAAAGTTATACTGGTTTTATTTTATGTTTTGTAAATTGGTTTTTAATGAGAGTAAACTTGAAGTCTTGAACCAAGATAAAACTAACCTGAATTAGACCAAATTTAACATAAACTGAACGGAACACACACTAAACCAGACTAACTCTATATGAAATCAGTTAGTTTTATCAAAAGGAATTGGATAAAATTCAATTCATAATTAGTTAGAGTTTCACAGCTCAATACATAATTATCCATGATATGAGCACTAATAAATACATATTGATTATCATCTACTTATTCATAATATTACGTGTGTTATATATATATATATGCATGATCCCTCTCCTGACTGTGTACTCGTAGAAACTAAAGTTAAAAGTGATAAGCTTTACCATTTACCCTTTTTCTGTTTATACACGCTGTTTGATAATTTTAGTTTAAAATTTTGGGAAAATTATAGATTTGAGTGATAAGAAACAAAAATTAAAACTAGTTATATTTTGTACCGAGTATAATGGGAATTTCGGACTGGATGTGGCTGCCGGAGAATGGGTAAGGCTGCCTCGGATAGATGATGAAGGCACCGTAGACGGAGGCGCGTTGCCATGAGTGATGTGCATGCCAAAGGAGTGTGCCTCTTTGGTCTTCCACTTTGAACCTATATGTATATGATTGTTTCGATCGTATAGGACACTGCGTAATGTAAGCCGGTCCATCAGCCCAACCGCTCCGGTATTGCCTTAACCCATGCCTTCTCACATAAAGTAAGTTAACAAAATGTTTAACTGTCGTTAAATTATGCATGCATGAGATTTAATTATTATTTACCAATGAATAGTTGTATTGTGAGCAATCCGGTTAGTCACTTTGATTTCTACGGTGTCACCTTCGTTAACCACCACCGCCGGCCCAGGGTATTGTCCGTTCACCGTTAAAAGTTGCTTCGTGTGGCACAGCCTAGTTACCTTCTTCCACTCGACCTAAAACCCCCAAAATTATATAAATATTGAAAAATGTTACTATTACATTTGTGTAATACGCTACCACCGGAAAATATCCTATAAAGTCCCATGTAGCGATAATTGTAGTTATATGTAAGACATTATAGATTTTTTATAAGAATAATAAAAGCACAAATTTTTATTTAAACGTAGTGCATTGTAAAAACAATTAAAGTGTCAAGACCGGCACTGATCTTACATCATAGTATCATACGACTGATAAAGATGTGTATAATTAATGAATAAACCTTGTGCATACTGCTTTATGATTTTTCGAAATTTCATTTTATGACCATGTAATAAAAATAGAGTCTAAGAGTAGATAAAATGAAATGGAGTCTTCGTAAAATTTGCTTACATTAAAGTGAAATCGACGGGTGGTTGAAGCCGAAGAATAAGGGAGAAGAGTTGCAAAGAGAACCAGAAAGGTCGAAATCATTAGAAATCCGAAAGTCTTCATTTTCTTAATATAGAATATGACTGTTCTTCTTTGTTTTTTTTTTCTTACCTTACACTTGATTCTTGATTAAGATGTTAATGTGGAGATTCCTTTATATAGGATCAAACTGGGTTTCCTTTCTAGTTTAAATATTATTTTATAACAAATTCTGTTAAAGCACCTATATTTTATAAAGTCTTTGAAAACACCCCTAAGATGATTTTCTCTGCCCAATAAAATACCATGCACGAAAAAGATAAAGGGGATAACTAATTTCAAGTATATATATTTTGTCAATAATTACGGGTGGGTTTTCTTACATTATTGGATCGGTAGGTGAGAGTACCACGTACGAGAAAGTTAACCACTTATAATCTGTTTTGAAGATTTCAAATCTCTCATTTACATAGTCATCTGACTCACCTCAACATGATTTATTCATAAGTTTATGTAAACTATAAACTAGCCACTTCTAAATTACTTTTTGTTGCTAAAATATTAGACTCTTGTATTTATAGGTTGCTTTCTATAACTGTTTTGTTTCTCTTCTCGACCAATCTCAGCATATATCAGACACCTCTTCTTCTTTTTTTGTAAAACACCCAATCATTCTTTTGTTCACCAAACTTCCCACAATTTGAATGTAACTATCTCGTTCAACTTGCTCATTTATTTAAGCGCCAGTCATTAATCCTCGTAGCTTTTGTCACGTTTGAGTCTCTGTTTGATAGTTTTAGATGTGATATTGTCAGCGTGTCTTATTTTAAATGTATTACTAGCAAGTTGATTTACCAAAAATGTATAGCACTAACAAATCTAATCCAAAAAGTAATTATATAATAACACCAACTTGATATCAATACTTTTCGGTTAAAATGACTATAACTCAACATAATTTAGTTTATATTCCAACATAATAACTGTGTTTGAATCGACATGAGAATGACCTAATTATTGAATTACAGTAAATCAAATGTACGTGTTTAATGGTTGCTAGTGAAGAGTTTTTAGAAATTCCAACGTCGATTGTTAAGTCTGTGTTCTCTCGGTCACTATAAATCTAGCTAAGATTATCGGTTACTAACTCTATAAAACGGCAAGAATATACTTATAAAAAAAAACGGCAAGAATATGTTCTCTAAAGTTTTTTTTATTTGAACTCGTTTCTATTCATATTTTAGGGCTTGTTTCATATATCATTTATCATCGCTTGAGTAGTAAAACCATTTCAACCGATCGATGGTGTGAGGATCTAGAAATTAAGAAAACATGACCAATCACTTGTATTCCGTACTGTTTCTAGCTAGTAATGACCAGTTGATGAATTTATTTTAGCCAATAATAACGTCAACTGTTAGCTCTCGGACGATGACAAACAATATCGACAGAAAGAAAACAAACTACTATTGCGATTTACAAATAATATCGTCTGTCACTTCGTAAGTGGAACATCTTGAGATTGACTCTTCTGAAAAAGAATGCACATGTAATAATATGGGTACGTAAAAGTTATGTCTACTTTAAGTGGATATCAGTTCAGGATTTGTTGTAGGGATGAAATTAAACTCACATGTAAAACGCGGGTGTGTATCTTATATTACACCCTCTTTTTGGGTATATTTGGGTTAAGCATTATCTGAAGAACCAATTGGCTATCAGGAAAAATTTATGAAAGTTATTGTAATCGCATAACGTTTATGTATTTTATTTGCACGATACTAAAAAAAAAACTTAATAAACTCCAGGAGTTACGTAAGAAAGGGTGTTGAAATTGCAGTCCACACTACTAATAAATAATGGGAAGTATATGACGAAATACTTTTTGAAGTCTTTTAAAAAGAAAATCATTGAGACTTATATGGTCGATAAAGTGATAGATCAATGGGTTGGTGTGAGCCATCTGATAAAAGGAATCAGATAGGACTCTCTTTTTTGGGCAAAATTGCAAAATTTACTGTACGCAAAAACATATGAATACATTGTACATATAAGTATATAACATATATGTTAAAAAAGAAAGAAAGAGAGAGTATATTATACTACAATTACAAGTCTCCTTTCATGTTAAAAAAAAAAAGTCTCTTTGCATTTGAAGTCAGTCATACAGAAGACAGCTTTTACAAATTTCGAAACAGATGCCATGCAACCATATCTATCACTTGAGTGTGCGTAATAAATGAACCTGGTGAACTCAAAAGGAAAGTGTTTTCAACTCATAATCTTCAAAGAGTTATTCTTGGGTGACTCTCTAGTGTTTTCACTCTTGAGTTCACTCACTAAAAAAGTAAACAAAATATTATCAATTTATATTATGTTTTTAAAATAAAAAAATAAAAAAAAAATAACAACTACAGAAAAAAAAATTAAAAAAATCTTTTTAACGTCGTCAGCAAAACACTAAATTCTAAATCCTAATCCCTAAACCCTAAATCCTAATCCCTAAATCCTAAATCCTAAACCCTAAACCATAAACCCTAAACCCTTGGGTAAACCTAAACTTTTGGGTAAACTCTAAACCCTTGGGTAAACCCTAAACCTTTGGATAAATCCTAAACTCTAAATAAAAACACTAAACCCTAAAACTCTAAACCCTAAATCCTAAACCCTAAACCCTTGAGTGTTTTAGTGTTTAGTGATTTTGATTTAGAGTTTAAGATTTATCCTAGAGTTTAAAATTTATCATAGAATTTAGGGTTTACCCAAGGGTTTAGGGTTTAGGATTTAGGATCTAGAGATTAGGATTTAGGGTTTAATGTTTTGCTGACGACGTTAATTTTTTTTTTTTTTTTGTAATTACTACTTTTTTTTATTTATTTTTTTTACCTTTTAATTTAAAAAAGATAACATAATTTGACAATATTTTGTTTTTTTTTTTAAAAAATATCAAATATTAAATAACACAATTCTATTGGTCGGTGAATCTAGAGGTTCACTCTAGAGGGTGAACCCAAGAATAAGTCATCTTCAAAGGGAGCTGTGGTGTTTAGAACACTTATAATCGCATTTATATGCAAATATATGTCTAATCAAGACATCCTATAAAAATAATTATATATATTTTATGTTAAACTGCTAATTAAAAAGGTTTAAATTTGATGTTTTACTTTTTAATATACAGTACTAATTTCTAGTTTAACATCACGATTTCAGTCACCAAACGTTATTGATATAAATTTCTGATGGTATTTTTGCGGGGTAATATGATATTTTTTATGGCATTTTGCCATTTAAAAAACGTTTATTAGAAATTTCACTGGTGTTAGTCAAGATTTTGTGATCTATTCCTTTACGATATGATGAAACCCATTATTTTTCCTAGTAGTCAAAATTTGAAGTCAAACTCCAAATTGTGGCGGCGTAATTATCATAATCTTAGAGTATAAAGTTAGACATTTCACTTTTGAATGTTTACAGAATTTAAATAGTTTTAATGAATTATACAAAGTTTATTGTCGCCTAATATTGCTTAACCAATTTGGCGTATTATGGACTTTAGCCTGGAAAATTCTATTCGCTTTTGCAGATTCTTATCGGGGCTGTGGTTTGGAGTTGGTGGATAATTTTAAGAAGAGATGATTCTTAGTTTTTTTAGTTAAAAATTAAAAGACGAGTTCTTATATTTCGATAAGAACCTCACCTTAAAAACCCTCCAATAATCATGCTCTAAGATCAGTTTCCATTACTTAAAAAACTCTTAAACGAATTTAAAGCTTTTAATAATTAATTTTTATTTCTCTTAGAAAAGTTAAACTATCAACGAAGGGACACATACAAGAAGAGTATCTATTAAAGTTCAAATAATTTTCTTTAAAAAAAATTAAAAATGTTCTATAAAAATTATTTCTGAAATAACATAGAGATGAAAATGCTTTAAGAGCTCACTTTACTCTTTAACATTATTTCAGACCAATGATTTAATCAAATAATTTTGTTTTTGTCGTTATGATATCAGACCAATAATTTTATCATCCGATAATGGATATCATATTACAGAAAAAGTATAACAATACAATTTAGATTTTGACATCATGGACTAATAAACAAGAGATCTTGTAGCTTATTCTTCGTCATTAGAAAGCCAACTAACACAGCATTAAGCCTGCTAATTTTTTAATTTTAGCTTTTAAAAAGCCGAGTTTTATCTTCCGGTTTATATTATAAAGGACCCAATATCCCGGTTCAACCTGAACCGGATTAGACACGACCACACCAAATGGCACTGAAGTAAAATCGGTTAAACTAAAAAGAACGTCAAAGATCAGTTTGTATAAAAAAGACAAAACAAAAAATTACATGGAGATCGATGTGCTTATTCAAAGTTCTCATTCTTACCCCCAAACTTTTAAATACAACAAATCAAACCCCAACCACGAAGATAGTTGTGGAAGAGGGAGAAGCAAACATGGAGAAACAAATTTTTCACCAGAAAAATTTTGCCAAAAAAACTATATATTTATTTTAAGAATTATGAAGAGAAGCAACTCTATCAGTAAGCTCTGAAACTGTTTCATCATTTCCATCCTCAGCTATGATGTCCTGCAACCAGAGAGAACAGAACAACAGTAAGTAAACTCTATTTGCATGTTCCTTTCAAGATCCTCTGTTTTTTGCATTCTATACTAACTAACTAACCAAACTTTTTGTCGGTTTTAGATTGGACATTGATGCATTTAGAACCGCTGATGCTGGCACTCTTCATGAGGCTACGAGCACTGTAACCTCCTCCATTCTCTGCTTCCTCAGATTCCAAGGTTGAAGCCACAGCAGCTGCTGCTCTACTCTCAACATCACTACTTCCTTCTGCAGTTTCACCATTCGGAGCAGGAACTCTCTCTCTGCAAACACACAACCACAAAGAAGCAAAATGCTCTCAGAGAAAGAGAGAGCAAAGCGAGAGGGATTCTGTGAAAACACATTAAGCATGATGTCTATGAAGTGCAGTACTTCTTCCTCCTCCTGCTCCTGCTCCTGCTCCTGGTTTACCTTGATTTTCTTCAAGATAAGCAAATTGCCTCTTAAACCTATCAACCCCACTGCATAAACAACAGAAGATTCTTGGTTTCATTTTGTTTCAGGGAATTATAGTTCATGAGTTGTTTAATTAAGCTAACCTAGGGTACATGAAGCTAAGCTGATCACCACCGCGCTTGTATTCCTCCAACATCTGAGGATGATACTCCAATATCTAATGTGCTTCCCCCCAAAGATAAGTGATTGTTAAAATCAGTGAAGTGATTGATAAACATAACCAGAGAAGTAGAAGAAGGGTTTTTGTGTTTACCTCTCGGTAGATTAATTCTCTGACATCATCTTTGTTTAACTTCTTTCTCTCAAAATCAAACTCAAGCTTTGAAATTGGCTGCGTTGATGGTTCACGCTCTGAGTTCGACAAACCACTGAAGTATGGATCAGACAGTGCCTGTAAATAAAAAAAAATCAGAAACAATAAACATCAGAGTTTCAATCTGTGTAATAAAAAAAAACTCTTCCCTTACATCTTCAGCTGATGCACGATCTTTAGGATCAAATGCAAGAAGGCGTTCAAGAAGGCGAAGAGCCAAAGGATCAGCTTTAAGGAAATTATGAGAGAAAGGAACCGGCTGTTTTTTCCTCATGCTGCTAAGGTATCTCCTCGCCTTTTCATTTCTAATCTGTCAAAAAATTTCAAGATTTCAAAATTCTCATTTACAGGAAACAACTCACTTCTCAAAGAGATTTTTTAAAATAAAACTAGCTAGTGTTACTAACTTTTGAAATGGACTCAGGCGGTGGAGTGCCGAGAAAGTCAGTCATAAGATCCAATTGGTGCACCACGTTTTTGCCGGGAAACAAAGGCTTTCCCAATAGCATTTCAGCAAAAATGCAACCAACATTCCATATATCAATCGCAGGTGTATACTGAAACATGACACAAAGTTAATTCAGCATGAAATGGTTGGTCTTAGGCCTGGGATTTATTCGAACTAACCATATTTTGAACTGAACTAACCAAATTTAACCGAAATTTTAACAAAACTAAACCAAATCTAACCAAAATCAAATACTTCGGTATGATTTTCAAAAACCAAACTAATTGAATACCGAACCGAACTAAACAAACTTAACCAAATTTATCCGAAATTTTAGTAAATTAAACCAAATCTAACTGAAATGAAATACTTCGGTAAGATTTTCAAAAACCAAACTAATTTAATACCGAAGCAAACTTTATTTCGAACAAGATATGAGCCCGTTGCGTTGCAACGGGTTTTGTGTGATGTTTTAATTTTTAAAAAAATTAAAATAATAAATAATTTTATTATAGTTTTATGATTGTTTTTTGCATATGTTGTTTGAGATTTATTTTATAATTAAAATCCATTTTTGCACATAAGTTTAAGTTAATATTTATATTTTATAACCATGGTACATAGATAAATTGTTATAAACTTTGTACTTAGGATTATATAAAATACTATATCTAAACGTTTAAACTGAACACAACGCGAAATAAGAAATTGAATGACAACATTATACATGTTCTTATGTAATAGTTTAATGTTTTATTAAATAATTTGTTAGGATTTTTTTTAAAAGGAAAAAATTCTATTTTATAAATCTCGTTTTTATTTACAATTAAAAAAATAATATTAAATACTCTTTCACAATTTTGTTTAAGATATAAAAAAAATTACTATCATATAACCTATTACAATTATCTTCCCTGTAGAATTTCAAAAAAAATAATTTGCTATCAAATAATTATTTTTAGTTACTAATAAAGAAAATTTACATTTCGTATCAATACTAATTTTACACTTTTTTTGTTAACTAAATAATTTTTTGTATCATGTTCATCATCAAATACTCTTTTAAAAATATTATCAAATAATTTTTTACAATTCTCTTTTGGTTAGGACTTAAAAATATGATACAATTTTTTTTTTGTTTAGGATTTTTTATATAAATAAGAAAAAAACTATCTAATATTCTTGTACAGTTTTTAGGATTTTAGAAAAGGAAATTAATATTACATAATCTTTTACAATTATATTTTTTCTAGGATTTAGAAAAATAAAATTTCTATCAAATAACTATTTCCAGTAAATATTAACTATTTTTAAAAGTTGCCATTTTCAAAATTCATTTTTTCCAATATCACTAATATTTTTTACAAATTTTCTTGTTAACTAAATATTTTTTTACTATCATGTTTATCATTAATTTTTATAAGTACAAATTACTATTAAATAAAATTTTACAATTCTCTCTGGTTAGGATTTTTTTTAAAAAAGAAAAAATTCTTAATTAGTTAAGATTAGAAAATATTTTTTTTTGTAGAAATCTCTTTTATTTAGGATTTTAGGAAAATAAGAAGTAATTTTCATATAATGACAGTTTTTATTGACACATACACAATTTATTTTTTTAATTGACACATGTCACAATCATATCAGGTGAAATATTTTGAAGTTAATTTTGGTTTATATTTTTTTAACACAAAATTATTAAAAATAAAGTTAGTTAATTATAAGAAAAATAAGATTATTTTTATATATTTATTTTATTTAGACTTTTAAAAAGCAAATTAATTATTTTATAATTAATTTTTCTTTTAGATTTTTATACAACTATTTTATTTTTAATAGAAAAAATTCTGTTTATTATTTATATATTTTGTCTTATACATACAAACACATATTCATCATATTCACACATACTCATGTACGATAACAACATCAATAAAATTATGTTAGCATCATAAGATGTAATAAAGATAATAAAAAGTTGAGTTGTATCAAGAAATTAAAAGAAAATACCGAGGTAATACTCTTCATGTAAATACTATTGTGTTTTGTAAGAATAATATGTAGAAGCTTAAACCTAAATATAGATGTGAAATATTTGTAGCCATTTTTGGTCATACTTTTTTAACATACAAAATTATCTATTAAAAAAGAAAGTTAGTTACTTATAAGACAATAATAAGAGTACTTTTAAAATTTTCTTTTAATTAGGCTTTTAAAAAAATAATATTATTTATTTAAAAGTTGGTTTTTATTCATTTTTTTTGCTAAATAATTTTTTGTACTTGTAGGATTTTACAATTAGTTTTTGTTTAACATGTTTTCTTAAAAGTTAATATTTATCTTTTATAATTTTCTATCTTTAGTATCTCTAAAAACAAACATTATAATAAAGAATAATAATAAGACTATTAAATAATATTTCTGATTAATTTTTAAGAAAAAAAGCGCTTTTTTTATTTTAGTATATATATTTTTGATTATGAGAAAGTTTAACACTTATCACATTTTCAAATATATAACTAACATTGTCACAATCATGTAAATTATCAACTTTGAAGAACTAAATTTTTATAAAAATACTAACAATAATAATAATAATAATAATAATAATAATAATAAGACTATTAAATAATATTTATAATTATTTTTTAAGAAAAATCATTTTAATTATTTTAGTATATATATTTTAATTATGAGATAGTTTAACACATATCACATTTTTAAATATATAACTGACATGTGTCACAATCATGCTAATTAGCAATTTTGAAGAACTAAGCTCAATATAATATTTTATAATTATATTTTCATTAAAATTTTAGAAAAGGAAAATTATATTAAATAAATTGTTTTCAAATATCTTTTTAGGATTTTGGAAAAAGAAAATTTCTAAAATAATTACTATTAAATATTAAAAAAAAATATTTTAACTATTAAATAATTTTTAAAAGTAGTTTTTATCAAAATTCATTTTATTATCTTATTATATATTTTTTAAATTATTATATATTTAATCACGTGTCACAATATTATAAGGAAAATTGTTATCAAATAGTTTTTTGCAATTAACTTTTGATTATGATTTTAAAAAAGGAAATTACTATTTAATAATATTTTATTTACTTTTTAATAAAAATTTTTTTTTTAATATCTTAATATATATATTTTTAATTATGAGATACATTAACACATGTCACATTCTTAAAATATATAATTGCCATGTGTCGCGATCATGTTAATTAAAAATTTTGAAGGACCAAACTTTTTGAAAAGGAAAATTCTATTAAATAAATGGTTTTCAATTTTTTTTAACGACTTTGTAAAAAGAAAATTTCTAAAATAATTACTACTAAATATTAAAAAAAAATTTTACTATTAAATAATTTTTAAAAGTAGTTTTTATCAAAATTCGTTTTTATTATCTTATTATATATATGTTTAATCATTATATATTTAAACACATGTCACAATATTATAAGGAAAATTATTATCAGATAGTTTTTTTGCAATTATCTTTTGATTAGGATTTTAAAACAGGAAAATTACTATTAAATAATATTTTAATTACTTTTTGATAAAATTTGTTTTTGTTAATATCTTAGTATATATATTTTTAATTATGAGATAGATTAACACATGTCACAATCTTAAAATATATAATTGCCATGTGTCGTGATCATGTTAATTAGTAATTTTGAAAAACCAAACTTTATATAATAAGATTAATTTGGTAAGATTTATGTTGAACCAAATAACCAAACTAACCAAGCATGCCTAGCTTGTGTACAGAAAAGAAATCGAGAAGCATTTTCTTGTGACACAGAGAGCTAACTATAGAAGTTGAGTTCAGTGAAAAAAGAATCTTACTTTGGAGAAAAACGATCCACAGAGTTCAGGGGCACGATACCACCGAGTAGCTACATAATCCTACAGAGTACACAACACTTAAGGAGTTAGAGAGAATCTGATGAGCAGCTTTGTTGCATTCAGATGTGACTCACAGTCCAAAATATAGCGGTCAGGGCATCGTTGAAAGAAACACGAGCGAGTCCAAAATCACAGATCTTCAGTTTGCAATCAGCATTAGCTAGAATATTCTTTGGTTTCAAATCTCTATGAAACACATTAGCTGCAAAAAAAAACACTTTTTAAGTATCTCAATGAATCTACAAAGAGACCGAACAATGTGTAAAAACCAGAAACTCAAACCTGCGTGAACATACTTCAGACCACGGAGAAGCTGGTACAAGAAGAACTGATAATGCTCAGGAGTCAGATCATCGTTAGCCTTAATCACCTGATGGAGATCAGACTCCATCAACTCAAAGACAACGTAGATATCACAGAACTCTCTGCGGGAAGGAGGTAGCATGATGTGTTTAATCTCCACAACATCTGGATGACGAAGCAGCCGCAGCAACTTGATCTCTCTGAGGATCCTGGTTGCGTCGGAGACATGGTCAAACACATCGTTTATCTTCTTGATGGCGACTCTTTCACCAGTGTGTGTGTCTAGAGCGGAAGCCACAACGCCGTAACTTCCTTTGCCAACGACTTCTTGAACCTCGTACCTGTTTGCTTCTCCGTACTCCGTGAAGAACTCAGTCTCCTGCACACCCTAAAGAACTTTAACTCATGATTCAAAGCTTGCCAACTTGATGGATCAAAACAACATGATGATCAACACAAAAACTCACATTACAGAACATTAAGAGAACAAAAAAACACGTCATTCACAGCTTAAATACGTGTTTAATCAGATCAAAACATCTTTACATTACCAACCAAACACTCAATCATCAAAAACCAAAAAAAAAATGGAAAGGAACAATATGATGACCAACTCAAATGGAACATAAAAACTCACATTGCATCCTTTAGTGGAGCAAAGGCAAGAGCACAAAACATCAAGAGAACAACACAACACAACACAACACGTCACTCACATCTCAATTAAGTGTTTAATCAGATAAAAACATCTCTACATTCCCAATCAAACACTCAATCATCACAAAACAAAAATAGAAAGAACAATGCGATGACCAATTAAATGGAAACACAAAAACTCAGATTGCATCCACTTATGAATCAAAGGCAAGAACACATAACATTAAGAGAACAACACAACACGTAACTCACATCTCAATTAGGTGTTTAATCAGATAAAAACATATTTGCTCCAACCAAACACCCAATCATATGAATATCAGAAAACAAAAAATAGAAAGAACAATGTAATGAACAATCAAATGGAACACAAAAACTCACATTGCATCCGTTTATGGAGAAAAGGCAAGAACACAACACACAGAAACATTAAGAGAACAACACAACACGTTACTCACATTTCAATTATGTGTTTAATCAGATCAAATCATCTCTGCATTCCCAACAAAACAACCAACCATCAACAAAGAAGGAGGAGAAGAAGAAAGGCACCTTCTTTTGAGGATCTATGGGTAAGTGATTACGTTTCGGAACCTTAATAAGCTGTAGCCCAGAGAAATCGAGATCTTCAGTAACGAGAATAAGCTCATTCGAATCTCCAGATTGATCGGGATTAGAAAAAGTATCAGACTTTAGAACAATAGTTTTGTGTTTATTATTGGAAGAAGAAGAAGAAGGACGATGAAAAAGCCAACGACGAACACCATCAACGAGATTTCCACCACCACCCATCAACCACTACTTAGATTTAGAAAAATTGGTAATTTACGAAACTGGGTCTCCGAAATTCGTTCTCAGCCAAACAATTCTCGTCAAATCAGCATCTTTCTCGCCGCATCTCTCGATTGTGTCCTTCTTTACGAGTGGGAGACCATCTTCTTCCTAATTGATTGGAGAGAGAGAGAAGAGACGGAAGAATAAAATGGTTCACATTTAAAACGTAAGAGCACATGCAACGTGAGTCCGTAGGTGCAATCCTTAAAAAAAAACAAATATTAAAATATCAATTTGTTGGTTTCTGTGCCGGATCGAGATCGAAAAGTCCGAACCTAAGGATTGATCCAAGTGGAGTATTGTTACTGTGTCGCGGGCCCCACGATACGTGGCGGCACACGATTAGTTTATTTATTTTTTTTAATTTTTTTTTTTAATTAGAAGAAAAAAAGAAAAAAACTAATAAAAAAATAAAAAATCACATAGAAAATCGAGCCATATCAGACTCACCATTGCGGTTGGTCTAAGAATGTTTTTACGTTCCGGTTTGAATAGAACGGTTTATCTTAACCGGATTCGGGTTACCCTGATCTACTTTGTGATGTGGCTGTGTGCGCATGCATTTATTGTGTATAATGGGCTTTTCTAGTGGGGCATACAACAAGTGTGTTTTTTATCCATCTTTTCTTTTGTTTCGTCAGAAATTGAGGAATTTTTTTTAATGAAACTGCATAATTATGATTTTTGTTTTCACATCCAGAACAATTTTACGGATTAAATAAATAAGTGGACATGGTTCAAACTATTAAATGCAACATAACAAATTAAAATACTCTAATTATGAAACTCTAATTAAAATACTCTCTAATTATGAAACTCTAGATAGTTAAAACGAGTGACTAAAAAAACTCATTTCTTCTCAAGCGGTGCCTTCGTTAGTACCGGCGCTGCCTTGATCCATGACCGTGTCGATGATGTCGTCATTTTCCATCATCAGCTGAGCGGGAGTCTGTAGTGGCCTGATGAAGGTACCGTTAAAGATGAAACTGAGAGTGGTGTAATCTAAGTTTCTCCTTTGGCAGTAATCAAGCATTAGTCTCTCAAGATGTACATGAACACCAATCTCGTAGACATCTTTACCTTCGTCCTCTAGGTTCGTGACCTTGAGAGTGATCTTCTCTTGTGGAGCTCGACACCTCTTTGACCTCATCATTAGTAATTTAGAAGAAGCTTTGAGCCTTTGAGAGAGTTTTGAGGTTTCTAGGTTTGGGAATGTAAGGTGAAAAACTGATGAATGTTAAAGAGCTGTTGAGCTTAAAAGGACAATCCTCTCCTACTATTGGTACATCCATCCATCTCTTTCTTTTTCATTTTACCTTTTTAGTTTCCTTTTTTTACCTTCGGTCTTGGGCTTTGACTGAAAGTTGCTTTTAAAACTTGCACTCAGAAGAGCAACAGCTTCCTTGTTAACTAACTTACAGTTAGAAACATGTATATGAAAGAAAGAAAACTAAAAAATAATATATATGTTGTAATTAGAGAGTTTAAAGACTGAATATTTCTCTGTTATTATTAATGATCGTTCCTTTATATAAGGATTACAAGATGAAAATAAATGGAAAGTATCCAAAACCTAAACTCACTATGATTAGGAAAACTACTAATACATAATAATGGAAAGATTACATCTATTAGGAAAAGAAAAGAGTTTCCTTTTCTCCAAGCTTTGTGGCCACATTTCTCTCTCCTGAAGTCGGCTCTCTCTAGGGCTTCGGCCATCTCTCCATCTTCTAGGTATTGGGCCGGTCTTGGGCCGGACCTGGTTAATGGTAATCCACTCCATGATTTATAACACTCCCCCTTGGATGCCATAACCATACATGATTTGTAGTACGCTTCATGTTGCCTCATTAAAACCTTATCAGAAAAACCCAGTGGGACAAAACCATGATGAAGGAAAAAGAGTACAACATGCACTACTCCCCCTGATGTGAACCTCAGTGTAAGTTCTACATTCTACGCATCTTGTGCATGATATTTCTTGTATGTATAGGATGGGAAGTAATCGGCCAGTTTCATTACTAAGCCGTAACTAGACCACTTCGACCTCTTAGGTCGTTTCTCATGTCTTTTGACATCGAGTGTCCCGGTAAAGCATATGTGCTAAGCAATGTGAATCACATTGTCCTCGGAGATCACTATTGGGTCTTTGCAAATCGTGTTTGCATATGTCCATGATCAAGAAGAAGGGTCAGACGCCTTTTAGTCTTAAAAGCCGGACGCGTCTATTAGAAGAGCCAGACGTTCTTTGTTGAAGAGCCGGACGCCCTTAGACGGACAGAGTCGGACATCTTTGGTTTGAAGGGCCGGGGCTGGACGCTTTTGGTCGGACACCCACATAGATTTATTCTATGCCTACTAACCTCTTTTAGGTTTATTATAATCACAAGGAATTTCAAATATATGGATTGTATTGGATTGTCTTTTATACAACTCCAAGATCAATGATCATGCGTGATCAATTTCTTTTACATACTATATGCAGCTGCTTTATGTTTCAGTCCATGA
>NC_027755.1:21971152-21972052 GCF_000695525.1 Brassica oleracea var. oleracea
AGCCTAATGAGTTTCCCTTTGTGTACATGTTTCACAACGTGAGATCTGTTACAGGATAACTCTGAGTCTTTTCAATCTTTGCATCAAGTTTAAACTTTAGGATGGCTAATCCTATCATGCCATATAGTGTAAAATTTCGTGGGATATATCAGTATAGTCACCACTTTTCTCTTGCCTCTTATCATACTGATCTTATAGCATAGTTTTAAATCAGTAGAGATCATAGGTATAGTCTCGACTACTTATAAGGTCTTAGGCGTTTGTTTTTCTTTAATACCGAAGGAACTTGTTTTCTTCTTTCTAAAGGAACTTGTTTCCTTCCTTACCCATTGTTTCTACTTGGAAACCATACATTATAACTTCAATGGGTCACATGTTCTTTTTGGTGTGTATAATGCCTTTTAAGGCAATGCCTCATAGTTTCTTTACTATGCTTACTATACCTATTCATGATTTCTTACTTGGTTTTATGCTCTTTAGGCAAAAATAGAATCATTCATATGTTCAAGTAAGATCATGCAAGATAATGAATTCAAAACCAATTCCATTGTATATATAAAATCGTGAATGACAATTAGGTTAAAGCAAATCACAAATCAAGGACTTTAAAATAAAATGTCGAGATCCCTCTTAGTCAATAGACATGCCGGCCACTCCTTGAGTTATATTGGACAAGGCTCCCTTGGATTCATCCTGATCTATGTCAGTTTTATTTGTATCATGATATCTCATCTCACTGCTCCTCTTTAGTACCTTGTCATTCTCAATCACCGTTAGGTAAGAGATCAGGTCATTGTAAGTGGTAGAACCTCTTTCTATGTAGATATGTTTTGACAACAAATCTTCTGGATGGAATGTGGAGTATGTCTTGAATAGACAATCATTATCTGTTACCTTTTC
>NC_027755.1:21972484-22006448 GCF_000695525.1 Brassica oleracea var. oleracea
CTTATCTTTCACAGGATTTGAATTTGGCTAGAAAATCATATTGGTTCGGATTAGGGTTCCAAAACACCAAGACGGCGCCACGTATTGTTTCTGCGACTGAGGGCGCGTCTGAGATCGGATCGACGAACGGTTTGCGCTGATGGATTCGTCTCGTCAAGAGCTTCAAGATGATATGTGGCTCGTCGTCTGGTTCCTCAGGGTTTGAGAGATAGATCGATTTTAAGTTGCGCCTGATTTAGGGTTTATGTGTGACGGATTTTAGGTTAGGTTTAGGGGTTTTTCTTTCTCAGGTTTTTGGGAGTCTATCGTGCTGATAACGTGTTGTAATTAGAGAGTTTAGAGACTGAATATTTCTCTGTTATTATTAATGATCAAGGGAGTTCCTTTATATAAGGATTACAAGATGAAGATAAATGGAAAGTATCCAAAACCTAAACTCACTATGATTAGGAAAACTACTAATACATAATAATGGAAAGATTACATCTACTAGAAAAAGAGGAAATAGTTTCCTTTTTTCCAAGCTTTGTGGCCACCTTTCTCTCTCCTGAAGTCGGCTCTCTCTCTCCTCTCTCTAGAGCTTCGGCCATCTCTCCATCTTCTAGATATTGGGTCGGTCTTGGGCTGATTTTGGACCGGGCCTGGTTAATGGCAATCCACTCCATGATTTAGAACAATATACTCAATCACAGGTTACGCAAGCTTTCTTTTATTGTCTACAGACCCGTGAGATGTTAAGTGCATTGCATGTAAAGTATCAAGATCTCGAATATATAACGTGTTGTTATTCCTGTGAAAGGGTTTTAGCTAAGGAAAAAAGCTATTGAAGGGAACTATTACTAAAGTTCTCTAAGGAAATCACTGCGCCTGATTTGAGTTCAATTGAAGAAGTACTGGAGTGAGAGAGTAAGATGTATAGTACCCAGAGATGAAGGCAAACCAGATAGACCAAAGCCCATATTTTAGCAGTCGGGTTTCTACGCAAGAAGACAGTTCCAGAGACGAATATAGCGTTTAGTTGCATCACTAGCCATCCCAAATGTTTCTTTCCTGACCTGATTTTACTTTGGAAAGCTGGTTTTAACTTTGATCCTGAGAGTTTCCATTCTCCTGCTTCAAGAACTTGGGACGAGGCTTCGGTTGCAGACATGCCTTTGTTATCTTCTATAAGCCTTGCCTAGCAAAGAATCAAACTTTGGTTGTGTGTAGGTGAAGAACAGATTTTTGGGAGCAGATTGGTGGGATTCATCGATGTACCTCGATTCTAAACAGTATAGTTGCTTTCTCTGATGAAAGCGCTTCGACCTGGTGAATTTGGCAAGAGAGTCAGGAACCTTTTATCTGAATTCTTGTTATTGAAAAGTGTTCATGTACCTGGGATTGTTTTTGAATAAGATGGTCAGTTAGTTGGTGAAGTCTTCGTCTCAGTTCAGTTTCCACTTCAGTTGGTTCTTCGAGGTCTTTCTTCATCGTACTGATGTCTGCTTCCAGTTTATTTGCCTGGAGTTTTAACAAAGGAACCAATGTCAATAGTGACAGTATGTGTCTTGAGCAACAGCCCAATCTTTCATAGAAAACTTATACAGCTGCATATACCAAATCATTCCATATTGAACCTGGAGAGTAAGTCACAAGTAGGTAACTGTGGTATCTAACCTTATCTTGCAACCGTCCGATTTTATCAGTCAGCAAAGAAATCTCTGCTTCAAGCATCTGGTGTTCGAATATGTCTCCTCTGGAAGCATCTAACTACATAGGCCACATGTAAGCAGCATGATTCCCAGACCAAATAAAGAAAAATTTATATGCTGAAATTGAGAAAAAACAAAATAAAGAAAAGAAGGAAGAGTCAAAGCACCTTGTTTAAAAGATTTCCACTTCCCCGGATATTAGAAGTTTTTCGCTTCAGAACTACATGATAAACACTTCTTTAAAGAAATAGAGAAGTGCTTATTGCCAAATGACCATGAGTAGTAAAACAGAGTTATTTGGAGTAGAGGAAGTTTCTCTAACAGGGAATTCTTCAATACATATTAGTAACTATTACATTTCCTTAGGAAAGCACCTATACCTTCAAGAGCAGACTCTTTAACCTCAACTTGTTCCCGGAGTAAAGTTACCTGATCTATCTGGTACATCAGAAAAAAAAAGAGATTGGTAAACAAATGCACATACATAGCTGGTTATAAAACCTTGATCCAAGCTCCCTTTGCCTCATACGAGTGTATATTTTCCAATAGCAACAACTATCATGAACATTTTAACTATATTGTTTCAACTGAATAAAGTAATCTATATACCTGAGTTTGGAGCTTCTTCTGCCCAGCAGCAAACGATCTTGTAAGTTCAGTGTTTGTCGCCTAAAACATTCCATTTATTATGTTCAAATCAGATCAAATCATCTTGCTCCACTTATAAAGTAACAAAACTTTCAATTGTCGGCAAACAAATTATGCATTCTGTAATACCTCTAATCCGGCCAGGTGTGAAAAAACTTCCATTCTAGTATTGTTATGCTTCTGTTTTTCGAGGTCAGCTGCGTCCAGTGTTTCCATCATGTTTGTTTGCAACTCCGCAGCCTAACGATATAGGACAACAACAGCAAATATATAGTTCACCTTGCTCGAGTAATACAGAGATCAAATCATATTATAGGCGTCGGCAACAATGACATGCGTGATCTTTGCAGTTTAGACCGAAGGACACAACTAGTGTTTTGCTAGTGTCAAAGATAATGAGCATGCCATTTATTAATCTGAATCAACTAATATGAATGCATTCATATTGTCAATCAAAACACAACACAGAGTCTAAGCAATCTTAAGTACCTACTACCTTCATCAATGCAAGGAAAAAAAAACATAAAAAACTGCTACCTCTTGTGCCTGTTGTTTAGCTCGTTCGTTGACTATTTTCTCTAAACTCTGTTTTTCACCCTCAAGTCTTGCTACCATATATTCTCACGCTCTTTGATAACCTCTACAGCTTTTGCTGCAACTTTCTCAGCAAAAACTTTCTCTCTTCTCCTCCTCCGCTCATCCCTCTGACGCTCCCTCTCAGAGTCAGTGCTCGAGTCAGACTCATAATCCGATTCAGAATCATCACTTGAAAACGAAGAATCCTTCCTCTCTAGTCCATCAGAAACATTGCTGTTTGAGACTTCCCCCCCTCACTTGTTTCCTCCATACATCACTTCTTATAGGCTCACGACCTGCTTTTCTTCCTACATTTGATAATTTCTCCCTAATGAAAGTCTCATTAGTATATCTTGTGGAGTTATCCAGAGGAGATGGTGCAGCAGCATTAACATCCTTCTCAGACTCTTTGTGCGTATCCTGAGAAGCATTCTTACTTTCCATGTCAGCATCAGAAGGGCGGCTAGACCCTTCCTTATCCATCTGTTTATGTGGCATCCCTCCATTACCACTACTCTTCTTTCCATCAGATACCAAAGGATTCTTTTTCCCATCCTTCTTCAATCTTTGATTCACAGACGTTGTTCCGCAGGGAGTACGAGGCTTAGAAGTGCTGATCCCCTGATTAGGAGGAGCACTCAGAAGCTCTGTCCAGTCATTGTCAGTGAGTGTAGTAGTAGGTTTATCTTGTCTCAAACTCTTTGACGTTGCTCTTTCTTGTGCTTGATCAGATCTGCGCAGCGTTTTACCGCTAGGTTTTAGCTCTAATGAGTTCCTCTGAGATCCACCATCACTACTACTACCTTCATATGTTTTCTTCCTCAACTGATCTTTCAACGAAACAAGACTTGCGGATTTTGAAAAGGTCTCAAATGCCTCGTCATAGGTGGTCTCAGGCTTCTCATCTTTTCGAAGAGACTCTGCTGCCTGCTGATCAATCTGCAAAGCACCACCGTTTTACATTAATCCCAAATCAATTAAGTTCCATGATTAACGTAGACCACATCCATTTGAGATGAACTTTTACTTCCCAGGAAACTAAAGCATCGATCTATGATGAGAGATTTCAATTAGAGATTCTCATCGAAATAGAAAGAGTAATGAGATTCGACATTTCACCTGTTGAAGAATCGTTTCGGCGGCTTTGAGCTTCGACGAGATCCAATTCGCCATTTTCTTCAACTGTCCGTCAAATTGAGATGACACTAAAGAGCCAAAACGGCACCGTCTCGTCAGTGATCCTGAAGAAACGAGGAGGAAGAAGAATTGGAGGTGAAATATTACAGTGACGAGACGGTGACGTAGTTCACTAGCAAACCCAGAAAGCGACTCCACACTAACCAAACCGGATCCGGTCAGTGTTTCGGTTCACGATTCATTTAAAGATGAGCATTTTGGTTTAAATTCAATTTTAGTTTATTTTATTTGGATCGAATTTATTTTAACCAAATCATCCAAAATTAGATTGGTTTGGCTTATATCTGATTTGATTCAGTTTTAGTATTGATTTATATTCGGTTTGGTCGGTGTTTAGTCAGATTTTACCCATCGTACTTTCGGATTCGGGTCCCAATCGGTTCTTCGATTTTAAAATATATGATTTGTACATATTTTAATAGCCAAAAATATGAAAAAAATGATTAAAAAATAAGAAAAAACATCACACGTGATTATTCAAAATCAAGCGAAAGATAAACATAGTTAGTAATAGAAAGAAAACCAGATAAATGAAATCATAAAACAAAAACTAAGTTCTCATGAGAAACATTATTCAATGAAAACAAAACCAAAATCTAAAAACTTCAGGCTTCAACCGCCACATTCCACCATCAACTTTCGTGTAATAGATAATTATTTTAGAAGTTCAATAATATTTTAAAGTATTTTGGATACATATTAAGAATTAAGATCATATTTGGTAGAAGTTTTTTTGTGATTTTAAATGTTTCGGGTTCTATCGGATATCCATTTAGGTCCGGGTTCGGTTCGGATAATACCCATAACCCAAAAAACAGGATTCATTCGGTATTTATGTCGGGTTCGGATAGGTTCAGATTCATTTTTATCGGATTGGGTTCGGATCGGATTTTCGGGTTCGGTTTATTTGCCCAGCCCTAATGCTAATATAATTTATAAAAACATAAACAGTAATAAATTACATTATATCATTCGTTCAATCGAGTTGACTCTTAAGTGATTAACTATAATAAAAGATATATAAATAGAGCCAATTCAACATTTCAACAGTAATAAAATTACATTATACCAACTATACAAATACAATTTAATGAATAATTCTAGACAAAAAATAAATGGTTTACTTGAGACAACAATTGGAGAAAGAAGTACTCAACGGTCGAGTGGCGGTGACTTCGTCAATATTTACTACCTCTCTACCGGCGGGAACGACCGGACCATCACCGTCGTCACCGTTTGATTTGTTATCTAAAGCGATCTTCTGGATCAAAACCTCATGTATCCGTTCAATCATGCTTAGAAACGCTTCTTCGACGTTTTGGTTTTGTAAAGCCGATGTTTCTAGGAAATATAGACCCTCTAGCTCAGCTAAACTCTTACCCTCATCTTCTTCAACTTCTCTAGACTGCCCGAGATCGGATTTGTTACCGACGAGAACAACGACAGTATCGGGGCTTGAGAAGCCTCTGAGCTCCGACAACCACTTCTTTATGTTTTGGAACGTTTGTCGTCTTGTGATGTCGTAGATCAATAAAGCTCCTAAAGCTCCACGGTAGTACGAACTCGTTATTGCTCTAAATCTTGTTTACCCATACAAAAACAATGATTAAGATCATTTATAACATAGATTGTTAAGTAGCTAGTTATCTCTAGTTTTATTAAGAAAATAATTCGTCGACATATATAAAATTCTTTTCTAAAAAAGTCCCGACATACAACTAAAGATTAGGTCCGCGTGACATCGATTGCTTATCAAGATTTTCATCTTTCTTTCTTGCGCGTGATCTCTTTATCTAGCTATTATCGCAATCCTATACTTGTTTATAAGAATTATATGTATTTTCTATTGTTTTCCCATGTAATTACCATTTATGATGAACACACGACACGAATATATTTGTCATTTACGTTAATAACAGAAACTTTGATTATATCTTGATCATCAAATCCCGTTATAGCAAGTTTTTATTTCCGAGGTTGAATTTTGATACCTTTCTTGGCCGGCGGTGTCCCATATCTGAGCTTTGATGGTCTTACCACCCACGCAAACATTCCGGTAAGCAAAGTCTACTCCGATGGTCGGTTTAGAGTCTAACCGGAACTCATCTCTCGTGAACCTCGACAAGAGGTTTGATTTTCCGACGGCGGAGTCTCCTATTAGTACCGCCTTGAATAGGTAGTCACACTCTTCGTCGTAGGATTCCTCCGCCATGCTATATAGTGATCCGGTTTGATTAAGATAAATCTAAGCAAAAGGAAGAAGATCAACGATGGATGATAAAAAAAAAAAATGAAGGAGAAAGGTTCTGTTGTATATTATAACCTCTCAAGAAAGTCTTTCCATCTAGTATATATGGCTCTATTTATTAAATTGATATACAAATATATTTGTACATACTAGTGTCATATGATTGCGACAATATATAATACAAACATTATTTTGAGGACTAAATAAGTTTTTGAAAAAGTAGTATTACAATTTACAAGATAATTGGATATAAAAGGGGCGTGAAAGAGACTCTACATAATACAATCCAAGAAGTTTGTTATATAGTTTTGTCAACTACGTTTATTACTTGCGTATTAAAATTCGTTTGCCTTTTATTTACCTTAACTTGGTGGTATGTTAGTATCTTGCACCAAGTTGTGGAGTTTTGGGTTGTGAAAAGACATAAAGCTCAATCATGCATGTTTCTTAGTACGTTTGAATTTTGACATATTACCAAATTCACTGAGAGTTAGGTTGTCAAAACTACTAAATTCACTGAGAGTTAGGTTTGACTTGTGCAACAACTGAATAAGTAAAAAACAAAAGATGGCTATTTGGGCCTTAAGAGGCCGATGTTTTCAAAAACATCATCTTACGAAGAGATAAGACTTTATTACATTTTCAAAAGTACAAGCATAGTAACTACTCCCAAGTACATCCAGTTGTCGAGAGAATCCAGATACACAAATCGAACGTATCTAAAACATAAACTAGGTTGAACTTCCGTTTGCTGCAGCTGCCGAAGCAGCGGATCCGTTGTTGCTGTTGGTGAGTGAGGATGACGTCATAATCTTTTGAAACTCTTCGAAATTAACATTCCCATCGCCGTCGGCATCCACAGGGCCGATCATCCGAGTGCACTCTTCCACGGAGCAAGACATCCCTAGGCGGTTAAGGACCTGGTGGAGCTCAGAGGCGGAGATGAGTCCGTTTTTGTCCTGGTCGTAGAGGTCGAAGGCGTCGCGGATCTCGGACGCGGTGGAAGACGAGCGGCAGAGAGCAGAGAACTCGTCCACGTTGATGAAGCCGTCGCGATCGGTGTCGACATCTTCCAGCGCGCGGTTGAGTTCACTCTCCGTGTATGAAGTCCCCATGGCCTTGAAAACCCCTCCGAGCTCACCCACAGAGATCTTACCGTCGCCGTTGGAATCAAACTGGTCGAAAACTTTCTTTAGCTCTTCCGGATTGGCTATGTCCACGGAGGCAGGCGTGGCTTGAGCGGTTTCATGATTAGTACTTGCCATCTTTTATCGGTAGAGAGAGAGAGAGAGATAAGAGGTTTTGGAGCAAGTTGGTTGGTTGGTGGCTTGTGAATTTAGCTGCGAGGTTGACCTTTTTATAAGTGCCACTTCTTCTACGGACGCATGTATACACTAGCCACGTAGTATTTTTGGTAGCAATCAGTGACGAATTTGAAATCGATTATTCATGTATTTAATACTAGTAGAATTTGTTTTCGGATTTTATTACACATGCTCGTGATGATCTGGATTAACACATTTACAAATTGTAGGATATGTTCTTATAAAACACCTTTTGCGATTTATAAAGAGATCCCATTTAGTAAATGCCTCAGTTGAGTTATTAATTGGAAGAGAAAAGAGTACAAACGACTACAGAGTATTTCTTCATTTGGTAATATTTTGCTGATAAAGAAGTAAAGATTTCCCACCAAAATATTTTTAAATCACTTTGCCAAAAAATATTTTCAAATAACCCTATGGTAATTTATTTCGTATCATTTATAAAAAAGCATACCATTTAAAAGTAATGAAAAATTATTCTCTTTATTCATTTTTTGTAGAGAATTATAAAAAAAATCACTATAGATGAAAAATAATTACTATTTATTTCTATTATTTTTATTCATTCTTTTCTGTTAGGTTTTATAATGGTTAATACATACTAGTTTTTTTTTGTCGACTAATATATACTAGTTTAATTCCAGTTTTTGTGATGTATACTAATTCTACATTTACAGTCGTTATTACATTCATCATTCCACGTGTTGCGAAGTTTAAAGAGCATCAGACCACGTGCCTTGCTGAGATTCATTTGTCTAAATGGATATTCTCCCCCAAAAGGCAAAACCACAGCAATTAGGTTGTTATTATCACTGGGTTTCATAATTCATTAGTACTATTATTTAGTAGTTAGTAAATTATTCTTGAATAGACAAGTATTTCCTAATTCATTAGCTAATTCAGTTGGAAACTATTATTTATATTAAATACATCGTATTAAATTTAATTCCAAGTAGCAGTAGTGTTAAGCTCTTAATCATATGCTAAATACGTTCCTGGGAAATGTGTCTCGATCCAACGCGGTGAACGCGCCGGGTGCACACTCCTTTACGCGGCACACTAATACCAGTGGGGTCGTTTTTGAACCATCCAGAGTTCTGTAAATTACAAGCTAATCTGAAACTTTACTTGTATTACACATTCAATATTACACATTCAACCCTTTGCAAATATCAATTCCCTTATACTAATCAAACCACCACACGGTTAGATTTCTATTTCAGCCTGGTTAGTTGGCTGGTTGCTAATGACTTGGCACGTGAGAGAGATGTAAGAGAGATGCACGTAATTTAGGGTTTGAGAATATAGTGTGCAGTCTTAGATTAATTCACTTCATAACATTAATTTCCACATAACTAGAGATAGTTTATCTTTTTGTGTTCTTTCATGCTTAATTAGTAAACAGAGGGTTGGTTCATAATCAATAGTAAGCCTCAGTATATTTCGTTTGTAATGGAACTATAACCTTCTTAAAAAGATTTTGAATTGTTAATTAAAGGTCCCAATAAAAATTAGTTCCATTGTTTTCTGGACTATGGCCTAGTATTACACTGAGCGGGCACTTGATTTTGAATGCCTACTTTATCCCAAGAATTTTGGGTAAGACCATGATTAACGCTAGGAGAGCGTGGGTTCTTAGGTTTTTTTTTTTTGTCTGATTTAAAAGAAAAAAAATTTAAAAACGGACCAATCGCGGGTCGCCACGTGTCAGTGGGGCCCATAAACAGTAAAAAACTCCACCAAGCTCGCTTCTTGCAAAAGAAGAAGAAGGGATGAGTTTTAGTTTTTTTGTGGGGCCCACAGCCCTTAAAACTCCTTAAAAGTCAGGGTTAAAGGTGCTCTAAGAGATCTACATCTCACAGTGGCTGATCACGAACTGTCATTTCATCATCACCTTTTCAGCTCTTCGTTTTCGTTCTAAAGTGATACTGATAAACGACTTGATAAACGCATAACATATGAGATATCAAACTAGGTTCCACCCTTCCACATTAGAGAATTAGATAAGGAGTGTATAATATATGAAAATATGCTTAACTCCAAATAGTACGAAACCTTTTGGAAAAAAAAAAAAGTAAATTCACGCGGACCAGTCAATTAGACCCAAAGTGGACAATATTGTACTAATCAAACAATATAGAGTTGAACATGTCTTTATATATTAGACACTCCTTGTCTAAACTTCCGATGTGGGACTTAGATTGACATCTCTCATTCTCCCCATCAAGCCAACGACCATACACCTTGTGTTCTTCTAGTGAATCATCTTGGTGCCTTATGTTTACATGTGGTGTCAGAGCTAATGGTTATAAACATCTAGCTAATCCGGAAAGTATAATAGATTTATGATTTATAGAATTAAAGTAGATCTATACTTGAGTAATAAAAGATTAGATCTAAAATAATGTATAAGTTTCAGTATAAAACCGATGAGAGTTTTCGGAAATCTTGAATCATATATTATATGTCTGTATTCTATTTCGATCTCTGAAATGAGAATTAATCAATGCATAAAAATTTTCTATACATAAGTCGTATAGAAATTAAATTAAGTAATTTATGCATAATTTTATAAAACAATATTTTCATATAAAGAGCAAAATTAGGATAAAGATATCACCACGGTAACTTTATTCTAAAATGATTTGCGAAATGAAAATTATTGTTCGAATAAGTATTTGATATTTTGAGTAATAAATAGTTACCCACATGTAGACTATATACACAAAATACACAAAATATGATTAAATAACTTATAGAGTGTTTGTATTGTGGGGATAAAAGTATATCCACCGATAACTTAGTCCGAGTAATTCGATACATCTCTCATAAATGTTTTCGAATACTATGATTATTGATGACTTACTTAGATCTTAGGGTTTATATGTGTTTTTATTATCACATAAATTTATGCATTGATTAATTCTCATTTTAGAGATCGAAATAGAATACATACATATAATATATGATTCAAGATTTCCGAAAACTCTCATCGGTTTTAAACCGAAACTTAAACATTATTTAGATCTAAAATTCATTACTTAAGTATAGATCTACTTTAATTCTATAAATCATAAATCTATTACACTTTCCGGATTAGCTAGATGTTTGTAACCATTAGCTCTGATACCACAAGTTTAAATTAGGCTTTTATAAAGTTAATTATGATTGCAAAATTATCTTTGAGTTTGAGACCGTAAGTGTTCAACTCTTTATGTGATAATGAAATAGGCAATCATATTTGTAAGTAAGACATGATATCTAAAGGATCCAAGTATTTGGACATTAAGATTGATATATGTAATTAAAGTAAGATTTCAAAAGAGAAAAGTTTGTCATTATGCATATATGCACTAAATTTATGGTCATAGACATGTTTACGAAAGCTTTATATCCAAAGATATTAAAGAAAATCTAGAAATTATGGGTCTAATGAATAGCTATCAAAGTTGTCTGATTATGTTTAGCATATATTTGACAATATATGAGCTCTTAATGACTTTTGAATATTTCATATTTTGGTTCCAAAGTGTGTACACATTATCGTTGTTGGATTAATGATTACATAATAAGTCTTTAAACAAGACATAAAAGGGACCTTAATGATAACTCTTACTTATGGTCTAACTTTGATAGTAATTAGTGTAGTAGTGCATGGAAGGAATCGTGTTGCAAAATAATATTTGCCCGCCATGACTCCCATTGATTATTAGATTAGCTAAGACAATTATGATGACCAAAAAAGAAAGATTTAACAAATCTTATGATTCTCGATACTTAAGTTAATAAGTTATACCAACGACCATGTGGGAGAATGTTAGAAATATTCTCATTAGGAAGAGAATTTTTATGTACCATTATGTGGTCTTTAGGTAAACTTAATTATATTGAGATTGTTAAATCCTAATGATACTTGGTAACCAATAAAAAGGTAACTAAAGGAGTTTAGTTTCTAATGTTGATGATTAAGTAATGGACAAGTAATTGATTCTAGAAGGTTTCTCACTTGGTGACTCATGAAACATGTGTCATTGTAGGAAAGCTAAGTTCAATGCATCAAAGGAGAACAAGTTCATTGTATAAATGAATGATTCTAGAACACTAAACACTTGTCATTACTCAACCATGATGGATGGTTGAGATTAAAGAAGAAACTTGCCAAGAAAGTCATCAAGACTTGGCGAGAAAGTTTTTGGTCCCTCTGCCCACCTATATATAGTGCTTTTTGGACCATCACAAAGACACATCAAGAAAATCTAAAGAGAAACACATAAAGAAAGGTTGTAGGCAAGGGGAGAGAAGATCCAACTCCAACTAAAAGATCAAGAGATCATCTTGGGGAGAGAAGGGTTAACTCCAACTTAAAGTTCATGAAATGATCTTCCATGATCATAACCGTTCAAGAAGATTTCCGCAGTCATGAATCGAGGTATTCCGAAAAACCTTCGTATAATTCTATTATGTGATTAGTCTAGATGTTAAAGATCTTAGGGTTCATGTAAAATCATGTTTTACATGTGGTATCAGAGCTAATGGTTATAAACATCTAGCTAATCCGGAAAGTGTAATAGATTTATGATTTATAGAATTAAAGTAGATCTATACATAAGTAATGAATTTTAGATCTAAATAATGTTTAAGTTTCGGTTTAAAAACGATGAGAGTTTTCGGAAATCTTGAATCATATATTATATGTATGTATTCTATTTCGATCTCTGAAATGAGAATTAATCTATGCATAAATTTTTCTATACATAAATCGTATAAAAATTAAATTAAGTAATTTATGCATAATTTTTTTTTATAAAACAATATTTTCATATAAAGAGCAAAATTATGATAAAGAATCACCACATTGACTTTATTCTAAAATGATTTGCGAAATGAAAATTATTGTTCAAATAAGTATTTGATATTTTGAGTAATAAGTAGTTACCCACGGGTAGACTATATACACAAAATATGATCAAATAACTTATAGAGTGTTTGTATTGTGAGGATTAAGTATATCCAAAGATAACTTAATCTGAGTAATTCGATACATCACTCATAAATGTTTTCGAATACTATGATTATTGATGAAAATATGGTTGCTACCCACAGGAACACCATAATTTCTTTGCATTGTATTCAATAAATATATGTGTTGATTATGTTTAGAAGTATTACAATTTTAGCAATATGTATCTCATCAAATGAGATATCTTATTATGGAAAGGCTTATAGTTGTAATTACTTTAACATCCAATAAAGAGGCCGAGTGTGTGGCAAGTTTATGAGACTTTTATAAAGTTAATTATGATTGCAAAATTATCTTTGAGTTTGAGACTGTAAGTGTTCAACTCTTTATGTGATAATGAAATAGGCAATTATATTTGTAAGTAAGACATGATATCTAAACGATCCAAGTATATGGACATCAAGATTGATATATGTAATTAAAGTAAGATTTCAAAAGAGAAAAGTTTGTCATTATGCATATATGCACTAAATTTATGGTCATATACATGTTTACAGAAGCTTTATATCCACATATTCTTGCTTACAAATATGATTGTCTATTTCATTATCACATAAAGAGTTTGGACATGGATTTAATAAAAATCCCAACGTAACATAATTGGAGTCTATAAATGATAAGTCTAGCTTTCCCCCGCTAGTCCAAATTCAAAAACAAAATACATACATCTGATGTTCAGAGGTACATTTTTAACCGGTTCAGAGGCACATACATTGGACTCTAAATTTGGTTAAATGTAACGTAATAGACCACATCTGTCAAAGAGGTAGCCGAACAAGACATCCATTACAAGAAACCATATATATATTCATATCATGTAATGTATGTTATTGTGATGTAATAACAATCGTGTTGTCTTTCTCCACTGAAGGTTACGGATCATTAATTCGACTTTCTTTTATTAACAATCACTTAAACTCTTGGAAACTCTGTCACGTTATTTGGATTAACTAATTAATGTCACTAATCTAGGGCTTAGTCTTCTCTCCTATACGCAAGGATCGGATAAGAACAGATTCAGTAACTGTTCTCGAAAAAATAGGCAGTTAAGTCGTTTAGTTTTTTAAAAAAATGTATAACCAACGTGTGTGTATATATGAACGTGGAGATGTATTACTAATCCACACAACACACAATCCAAGTTAAAGAAACCGTTAAAAAGAAAAAAAAACTACGCTGTTTCTTGAAAATGGAGATTGTTAGGTTCGCGGTCATTTTTGTACTTTGCTCCATCTCGTCTTCCAACGCCGCAACTACACCGCCGAGCGGCGGAGCAGGAGATGCTCACTCAATGCCATGTATACAAAAACTGATGCCGTGTCAGCCGTATCTTCACTCGGCGACTCCCCCGCCTCCAGCGTCGTGTTGTATGCCGTTGAAGGAGATCGTCGAGACCGACGTGAACTGTCTTTGCTCCGTCTTCAACAACGTAGATATGCTTAAATCGCTTAACCTTACTAAAGAAAACGCTCTTGTTCTCCCCAAAGCTTGTGGCGCCAACGCTGATGTGTCACAATGCAAAGCCAGCACCGGTGAGTAACTTATTACGACGCCGTTTTATATGTTTGTTGTTTTCAGCCTAATGCACACATTGTTTTTCTTAAGATTGATTTTGTGTTTACGAAGGTACTACGACGCCTTCGACGTCACCGGGAACTACTAAAACTCCTCCGGCATCTCCCACTGGTATGAATACATGATAACCTTCAAAATGTTCAGAATTTCGAATTTTAAATTTAATTGTCATGGTTTTGCTATTTTATTTTCTTTTCTCTTTTTCTTTTTTAATATTCTATTCGGAAAAGAAGTTACAAGTTTAGCTATTATTTTTTCGAAAATGAAAAATATCTTAGATATCACATAAAATTATGACAAAATATATAGGTATAAAAATCTTCAAAATTTCACTAATTTAAGGGGAGAATGACTATATTACTTCAAATATCATAACTCCTCTTCTTAAACTATAATCAAAGACTCTAATATAAAATAAAAATAAAAATAAAACGTTTTTAAACTTTTGATTAATGTTAGAGATTAATGTTACTTTGGGTGCAATTGGAATGCATTTTTTTTTTTTTGAATAGAAACTTATTGAATACTTAATTCTTTTTCATTCCACAAACTTCCAGAAAAAAAAAGAGCTACAACTGGATTGACTATTTTTGGAATGAGATGCTTTGGAATGATCAATTTCATTAATTCCATAATTTTTTTACCATTTAACATGAATGGAATGGAATATTCATTCCATGAATTCCATAAAAGTTTAACCAAAATACAAAGCAAAACATTCCAAAACAATTTTGATAAGGAATAAATGGAATGAATTCATTCCCTTTTTCTACTGCATTCCATTCATCTTATTTCATTCCTCTCTATTCCTTGTATTCCTTTTTTGATCTACCTTACAGCCTTAGTATTCCATCTCATTCCATATTATTCATTTTCATTCCAAAAGAAATATCAACATTCTCTTGAAAAATCTTTCCAGGTAAAAATAGTTTTGGAACAAGTATAATACTAATTTCATTCCATTGGATTCCACTAGTTATCATTCCATTAACTCCTTTTATTAATATCTAGTTACAAAGATTTTTTTTTTTTTTGACATCCCCAGGGTGCGTACAGAGAATTTTTATTTGTGTGTTATTTTTTGAAAAACTCTGTCTTTATATATCATCCTATGATGTTCCTAAAAAATACATTTTCCCTTTTATTATTTTGAAAACTAACAGTTGTGGAATATTTATTTTCTTTTTAAAATACATGAACAGAAAGCGGATCTACCGGAGGTCCAGCCTCTTCAACGGCCAAACCATCAGACTCGGCTCCCGCCATCAACTTTTCTGGAATTAGCTTCGCCTCCGCTTTCGTGGCATTGACAACAATCTTATTCTGATATCCTACTAATTAGTCACGTCTTTATTCAGCTTAGTTGGTTTAAAATGTTGGAAACTACTATTATCAGACAATATTCGGTAACTGATGAATATTAATATGTACTATGAAAATTCTAATAATAGTAATAATTTCCAACAGCTCTTTACCAACATGTTTATCTCTAATTAAATGCCTAAACTTAAGATCGTCTCATCATGGTTTTTGTTTTAAAATTTGTCTCCTAAATTGGAACGAATTACGGGCCGGGCCGGAAACGAGCTAGATTGATACAATTCATCTAAGTAATGTCTACATATACACAATACAATTCACAAACATGTACATCACTACAACTCAATATGATTTATAAAACTGACAACGTTACTAGTTCAAGCTATTAATTTTACAAACACTGCTTTATAATATACATATGTCAAGTATAAAATGTGTTTGAAATAGATATGAACCTCGTTAGATTTTAGTAGCAAACGTATTTGGAAGCCACTTTTTTAGCTACTGTCAAGATATAATGTTAATAAATTATCCCCTCTTTCAAATATGCTGACGATAGCTTTTTTTTTGAACATAGCTTTCATATTAAAATGCAGGAGAAATAAAAAATACAAGCCATATACTAGTGTTTTAGAGCCCAGAAGACTAGTTAGTTAGACACACAATAAAGGACCAAGAGTTTTTTTTTTTTTTTTTAAAAACACCCATTAAACTAGAGACTGAACGGTTTATGGAGCGATGATCACGATGCAGAGGAGCGTAGGGGCGGAGGAGGAAACGATTACGCCAGCCATTGCTGTATGAGAGAAGAAGCCACTGCAGGGTTTGAATCTCTTAGAGACGAGATCCTATCTGTGATCTGCCTCACTAAGGTCCGCGAGACACTTTCTGGTGTCCGGAAAGTCTGTCGATGCAAACGGCCGTTTCTCTCAGTCCAAGTCCAGTAGATGCAAGCCTGCCAGCAGAGACGAAGCAGAGTTCCCGTCAACGAATTTCTGCTCTGCGCCTGAAGTTGTCCCAATACACGATCCCACGACCTTTCTGGCTGGACTCCACATCGCGAGGCTAAGGTACCCCAAATACTCCAGGCATAATGACAGTCAAAGAAGAGATGGTTTCGACTTTCTGGAAAATAGTTGCAGAGAACACATGTAGGAGACGTTTGGAGACCCCAGCCCAAGATTCTGTCTTTAGTCGGACAGCGATTCAGAACAAATAACCAAGCCAAGAAGTTATGTCTAGGGATTCCACCTTTGTTCCAAACAGAGTAGAGCCAAGATACTAAGGTTCCTGCATCACAGAGTTGTTCGTAAACAATGCATGTACTATAAGTGGAGCTCTTTTTTCCATCCACTTCCCATTCATAGTAATCTTGTGAATCGGTGAGAGTAGTGGCTGTGAGTAGAACATGGATGTTTAGGAGATTCTCTGACCTTGCAGGTGGAATTCGCCAGTGATTACCTCGATGTAGTGAAGCTAGTGTCGCATGTAAAGGAATACCCAGGCCCGAGTCTCCATTGATGCCCAAGTATGATCACAAGTCTCCATAAGGTGATCAATTATCAGTCTAGAACCTACAGGACCGACCATTCTCTACACGCAACTTGATCCAACCATACAAGGACTGGCTTAGTTTAAGAAGCTTATTAACCTGCCAAGAGAAGCGTCTGCTCGGGGCTGTGATCCAAAGGTTACTTAAGCAGCCATCTAATACCTCCTCCTTGAACCAAGCAACCCATACTGATCCCGCTTGAAAGAACAATAACCATATTAACTTCAGACAGCACGCCTTGTTCCACACTTTAAGGTTTTTTATTCCTAAGCCTCCTTCCCGCTTCGGTTTAGTTACAAGATCCCATGATACTCTCGCTGAATGATGTTCTTCTATGTCCCCTTTCCAAAGGAAAACACCACATAAGGAGTTGATGCGCTTCACACAAGCTTGAGGGAGGATGAAAGTGGAGCACCAAAACGTCATGATGCCAGTAATGACCGTTTTGATAAGCAGTAGCCGACCAGCAAATGATAGAGATTTGGCACTCCAAGATGACAACCTGCTTTTTATCTGTTGCATCAGGACCTCGCAGTAGAGCATTGACAATTTTTTTGTGCATAAAGGAACACCGAGATACCGAACCGGCAAAGCACCCATAGGCATGCCTGTTGAGAATTGGATAAGGTCTGTTTCAGCAGTGGAGAGGCCTGATGCGAAGAAGGAAGACTTTTGCACACTCACGGCTAGACCAGAACGAAGTTCAAACTCGCATAGTACTTGAAGCACGGCTTGGACAGAGGTGAGAGAACCATCTATAAAGATAAGCAAATCATCAGCAAAACATAAATGAGTAAGTTTAAAGCCTTCGCATTTCTGATGATAGTTGAATTTCATGTCTCTAGCAGCCTGGTTGAGCATGAAGGAGAGAACGTTCATGGCAATTACGAACAGATAAGGCGAAAGAGGATCTCCCTGACGAAGCCCCCTAGTACCTTTGAAGTAGCCATTTACATAACCGTTGTAACCCACAGTGAAGTTCGTGTGACAAATGCAAGCTCTTAGCCACCACAGAAGCTGAGTAGGAACGTCTATAGCTTGAAGGCAAGAGAACAAGAAAGGCCATGATAAGGTATCAAAGGCCTTTGCTATGTCTACTTTTATTGTGATCCTCTTTGGCTCAGTGTTCTTATGGTAACCTTGAACCAGCTCTCCAGCCAATGATGTATTCTCAACCAATAATCTCCCTTTCACGAAGGCGATCTGATTCGGGACGATCAAATCTGCAAGGATTGGCTTCAGTCTCTTAACAAGTAGGCGTGAGACCACCTTATAAATTGTATTCAGACAGGAGATAGGCCGGTATTCCGTGATCAGAGATGCGCCAGGGTGTTTGGGGATCAGAGAAAGTATGGTTGCGTTTGTGGATGCAGGCATGAAGGAGCTGATGAAGAAGTGCCGGATTGATTCAGTGACTTCACCACCTAAGATGTTCCAAGAAGCTTTGTAAAACCCAGAGGTGAGCCCGTCAGGTCCGGGCGCCTTGTTCTGATTGAGCTTGAACATGACTGATCTTATCTCATCGGCTATGGGCAACGCGGTCATTTGAGCAGCGAGTTCTGAGGGGCAGGCGAAGTCTGTCAAAGAGTGGAACCATTGCGTAATGGAGAACACTCCCAATACAGGCGCAGGGGATGGTCCGAGTATTTGTTGGAAGTGAGTAATGGCATGGACGCTCATCTGGATGGGGTCTGATATTATGACACCTGAAGGAAGTAAGAAGGATCGTATGAAATTGAAATTCATCCGTGTTTGGACCATCCTAAAGAAGAAGGTGGTATTCTGATCCCCTTCCTTTAACCAGTTGACTCTTGAGCGTTGTCTGAAGTAACTCTCCTCTATGCCTCGTAGGAAGTTCCAGGTTTGTAGTGCTTGTTTCTCCATTTCAAAGAGATGAGTGGAAGGAGCATTCAGGGCTTGTACCTGCACATCTAAAAGTAAACGGTTAGCTTCACTCACTCTCACTTGTATTTGTGAAAAATTCTCTCGATTTAAGTGTTTCAAATCACTCTTTATCTGTTTTTGTTTCTAGTACAAAGCAGTAAGGTTCCAAACAGTGTCTCCGACCTGTGTCCACGCATCGATCACAACCTGGTTGAAGCTTGGGTGTTTGGTTAGGTAATTATAGAACTTGAAAGGGCGATTTCCAGCGGCTGGGATTTTTGTGGCTAGGTCCAGGGTACAAGGGCAATGGTCTGAAGTTAGGGTAGGGTGAAAGAAGGCTGAGCAGTTGGGGAATAAGGTGAGAACCGGGTTATTGATCAGAAGCCTGTCGAGTTTTTTGGTGATAGGATCTTCTGGTCGATGATTGGACCAAGTAAACAGAGATCCCTGGAACCGCAAATCATATATCCCCATTTGAGTGAGGCAGTCCCGGAGTTCAACCATATCACTTGTGAGAGAGCTAACTTCAGGAAGGGAATGTTCAGCAGGGTGGATGATTTGGTTGAAGTCCCCTCCTAGAATCCAAGGTACCGTGTCCAAGGAGTAGGTTTGATATAAGCTTAGAAGCTCCACCCAAAGATCATTTCGGTCTGCTCTCTCATTTTCTGCGTAGATAGCAGTGAACACAAATTGAGGGGAGCCAGGAAGCTTTACTTCACAAGTAACAGACTGTCTAGATTGCTGCAGGACTCTGACCGCCACCGTGTCTTTCCAGATGAGTATAATCCGTCCGTCTGCATCTTCCGAATGGTTAGAGGTAAAGTTCCAGCCTCTGCAAACCTTGCTCATCACGTAGTTTAAGTTATGGTCCTTAATGTGTGTCTCCAAAATAGCTCCAAAAAGTGGCTGATAGGTAGATAACCAATTAGATAATGGCTTATGCTTATCCGGGTCATTTAGACCACGGACATTCCAAAAAAATAGTTTACTATACATAGGGATTAGTCAATGGTCTCTTCATGGTGAAGAGAACCATCCGGGTCCAAAACTGTAAAAGGGTTAGAAGAATGGTTTATAAAAGAGGGAGCAGGAAGAGCTAGGGGGAGGGAATTAGATGAAGAGATGGTGGAAAAGTATGATAGCTGGGCGGTGAAGGAGGGGAAAGGTTTTTGGTCAGGGTCAGGGCGGGGCCGTTTTAAGGAAGGGGTATGGACGGTGTCTGGTGGGCTTGGAGGGGTAGAAGGGATGATAGAAGTTAGTGGTGAAGTCAAAGGTTTGGGGACATGGGCTAGAGCAGGAGAAGGAGGGATATTTTTCCGTGGGGTTTGAAAAGGAGTGGCAATGGTTGGGGGGGGGAAATCAGGGTCAGGGGGGTCTGGGGGGATAAGGGGGAAGGGGCTGGAGCTGTCACCAGAGGTGAGATGCGACGGAGACAGGCCGGAGACACCGTTGGATGGGAACCAGGGGTTCGCCATTACTGTTTGAGAGCGTTTAAATATGCTGACGATAGCTAGCTACTTGAGATCCTCTTTTCACTTTAGTTATAACTAATGTGTCATCCAAGTGTTTGTGACTGTTTGTTTTCAGATTATTGATTTAACAAATCTTGAGTGACAGTTCATCAAATGGATTTGGTTTAAATTATTGCAAGATTGAAGTAAACATAATATAAAAAGAGCAAGAAACAACGAAACAAATAGAATCCAAAGTCCAGAGCACTTTACAAATAAAATCACATAATGTGAACCAGTGTGTGATGTCCGACAACGACAAATACATATACGCAAGTAAACAGACAGCCACATCCACATCATATGAAGGCATAAGTTAAGAGTGTTCAGCGACAATTTTTTATACAGTTTACATCTTATTAAGCCGAATACCATTGCTTATAAATTCTGAATCAATTAGAAAGTATTCAGACATATCAATCTATTTATAAGCATGTAGGTTTTAATTGGTAAATTAAAGTAAAACATAAGTAGTCACATTAATTTATTTTGTACTTCTGAATATTATCGATCTACCGGATATACAACCACATACAGTATATTATGTATGGCATTGCTATGTAACTTTTAACATTACAAAACGTTGATTAATGATCCTATAAATTTGTGGCAACTAACAAAGATACATTTCTACATGTACGATGTATCCAGACAGCGAATGAGCTGTATAGTCTATGATGTAATACTTTGTTTCATGGTACCAACTTATGTAATCTTTGTTTTTGGCTTTTGGAATTTCTAAAACCCGATGAACGAAATTTAATATTATATAAGTAAAAAAGTGGGGGAGGGGGGAGGGAACGGAGGGAGAAGCCATGTCCAATGATGAGTTAGGTAGCGTCGTGACTCGAGCTCAGCCCAGTCGCCCAACGCTCCACAATCAACCCATCCTTCATCCATGTGCTTTTTCTTATCTCAATTGATCTATATACTATTCATCAACTAATTATTTGTTTTAATATTACTTTTCATATCATACCATCAGTTCGTGTAAAACTAAAAAATAAATAAACTGGCGATCTCGATTAAGTTACGAGTAGAAAAAAAGTTATGCTTCCCAGTACTTGCTAAAATTATTATTTTTAAAAAAATATATATATTTTTTCACCATTGAAAAACTGTCTATGGCTAGTTTGCTAGAAAAGATAATTTATTAGCGGTCCAAAACCGTACGAAAATAATGTCTATTTTTCTCTGCTTTGTCTTACTACCTCATGCTAGCTGTTTTCTGAATACAAACATTTAGTTCTAAATGACCTTTCTCACAACAAAAAGACACAAATATATCTAAATTATATTTTAGTGTTCGGTAGAATGAAAAATAAAAAAACAAAGCCGTGTTTATAAGGGCTGAATTTGATTAATTATCGAGATTGACTTGATTATATGACAATTAATACTGGTGATACTTAAAACCTTACTTTTTGTAGTTTGATAACTTAAATTATCTATCAGATAGATAAGAGTCCCTAATAAAGTTAAAAAACGACAACTATGAACTGGAGAGAAAGAAGATACACACAGTTGTACAAAAAATAATTTATACTTAATCACCACTTAGTCCATAAACTAATACAACTATATGTATACACATAATTATAAAAGCCAGCCAATTTCTACGAAACTTCTCTCTATGTCTATGTGAACTTTCTCTTTCTCTTCTTGTTGATTCTACTTTGTTTACATAATGGGAAACACATCTTCATGCTCACCATCAAACTCATCATCAGGAGTAGTCAAAATCTTAGCTCCTTTCACCGGAACGCTCGAAGTCTTCTCAAAACCCATAAAGACTTCCCAAATCGTATCTCAAAACTCAGGTCTATTTATAACCGACTCAACTTTGCTCCAAATAGGCCACCGAGTCACCGCCGTATCTCCCGACGAGTTCTTGCGGCCGAGACGACATCTATACCTCCTCCTTCCCACAGACATGTTATACTCTGTCTTAACACACGAAGAACTAGCTCTCATCTCCGAGAAAGCAGCAGAGATACTCAATGAAAACCGGCATAACCATTTGAAGAAAATATTCCGAAGAAGAAACTCATCGTCTGTTAAGGATGATAATCATCATCATGATCATGGTGGTGTGGAAATAAGAGAAACCCTAGAAGAGAAGGTACTATACGAATCCAAATATGGATCTTGGAGGCCTGGATTGGAGACGATCGTGGAGAGCTAGATGAATTGTTCAATAATTTTTATGTATTATATTATCAGTCGGTCATAGGCGAGTATTCTTTGTTCTTTATTTATTTTTCCTGATAATTTTTGTCCGAGTTTTACAGAAAATTGAGAGTTAATTATATATGGTTCTGTTCACGATATTGGATTTTAGCTAGCATGACCCTGTCCCATGATGCAGCATCTCTAGCTTAAGAACAAGTACTGTAGTATTTTCATTACACAATGAACATCTACTTTAGATTACCTCATATGCAAGTAACTGATTTTGATTGGATATTAGTATTGTTTTAGCCTTCTAGGCTTTTAGCTTTAGGTGTTAATCCGACAGCTATAATGGTCAACGAAGGCGTACATATTTCATATTTGTAGCTGTTTCTAGTAAATTGGATTGTCGGTACAGCTATTTTAGTATTCGGTACGTGTATATTTTATACTATATGGAAGTTTAAATTACTATATATATATATATTCAACTTTGGAACGTATATATTAATGAGTTTTATAAATGAAGTTTTCAAATTAAAATAGGTTCGAGGATTTTATTGGAACCGTAGGTTAGACCGTAGATACTCTGAATATAAAAGATATCGCCAGCTGAACCAATAATTAAAGGACGAATACTAGAAAGGACCTGGGCATTTTTTCGTCGAAGGCCAAAAGTCTACACCTACCTAAGGATACGTGCATCATCGTTCATATATATACAAGCTAGCATTTAGCATTAAAAATCAAATTATACGAAGTAAAACATAGGTAGAAACACTGGTTATCAGTAATGTTCAGTTCAGAAACATATGCAATGTTCAATTGGTTTATAATTAGAAACCCGAGTTTAACGGTTTATAATCAAGTTTACCGAAACTAGTTATGAAACTTTAAAAAACGTTTTTAAAATAATCCTTCAAAATTATGAAACCACAGGCCATAATTGAGACTGTACCACATTAATATAAATTTAATATTTTTTTCTAAGATTCTGTATCCGAAAAAAGAAAAACTCATATCAAAAACGAAATCAAAACTCGCATTGAACATATGATCTCAATATACAAATTGCAGCAAGGAGCGAGAAGATTGTAATATACTGGGCCAAGGCCCATTTCTAGGATTATTGGTTGTAACTTGTATCCATGTTAGGCTTCTAGATAGGCCTGGGCATAAAATCCGGAACCCAAAATCCGAACCGAACCTGAACCGAAAAACCCGATCCGTTATCCGACCCGAAACGTAAAAATACCCGAATGGGTTTTGTAGGGTGGTACAAAAAATATCCGAACGGAAGTGTTATTAACCGAATCCGAACGGGTAACCCGAAAAATCCGAAATTAATAGTCAATATAAATGTTTTGAAATATATATAAGTATTCCAATTATTAAATTCAATATTTGTGGTAATATTATATATAATAATAAATATTAAAATTCTAATAAATGCTTTAAGTACACAATTAGTTATAAATAAGTATTTTATAATTTGTGCTTGATTTAACATTTTATTGTTATTTTATCAATTTTATATGTGATAGATTAATTTTTTATTTAATTTAGATGTTTTTCTTTATGTTTTACTTCAAATTTTTACTTTGGTTATATCCAAACCGAACCGATATAACCCGAATCCATACGATATATGATTACTTTATGGGTTTTATGATGCAATACAATTTTGAACCGAACCCGAAGTGTTATTATCCGAACCCGACCCGTACTAATAAAATTTTAGTATGGGACCTAGAAACGTAAATCCAAAAATCTGAAAACCCGAAAAATCTGATCCGAATGCCAACGGGTATCCGAACGCCCAGGCCTACTTCTAGAAGACATGAGACTCAAGAAACGCAACAAAATGTGAGTCATATTAAATAGATAGATAAATGTTACATAATATAAGAAAAATAAAATGGAATAAGGCATCCATGATAGCGTGTTTACGTAGGGAAGAGTTTCTGGATGAGCACACTCTTTTACTATTTTATTTTGTGGTAAAGCCGAAAAGCATAAACCGACAAAAATGAGTCACCCACTTGCATAGCTTCCCCAGGCGCTCATGTAGTGCGTGTCTCCCACCCTCTTCCATTTTTTCTCCTCCGTGTCTGTGCCGAGGTTTTTTTGGGTCGTTAACGAGTTGACTTTTGTTTTTATTGTTGTATTTCTAGGTTTCTAAGTTTGATTTTTCTATGACTAATAACAAAAAGAAATCTAGAAGTACAACGAAATAAATGTGTTAAATTTTGATTAAGAGACTACATACACTGGTCATCTAACGTTGAAATTATGATCGTACGTTCTTTAGGCTTTTGTATCAATTTATTTGAATTTTAATTGGTTATTTACATCAAATTAATCTTAGTTACCTTACGGTTTGTTGTAACCGACAAATGAGGTTTTGTTATAGAATGCTTAATTTTGTTAGAAATCTGAATCACTTTGGCAGGGAGTTGTCTCACTAACAAAAACAAAACAGTAAAGCTTAGATTCGATTCAGGTGATATAAAATGCAAATGTAGCAAGTTGATATATAAAACAAATAAATACTAATAAAATTAGGTTGTAGGAAACGTCGTCACATCGAGAAGCGCGTGGGAGTTTTAAACATCTCTTGTGATTTTCCATATAAAGACAGTTCTATAACCATCTCAACAAAATCACATCTCTCTCTCTTCCTTTCTTGTTGCTTATCCATTCTTCTCTCTCAAACAATTAAATCAATTCTCTCGAATTCAAGAACAGAGCCTTTTGATTCATCTCTCTCTCGTGCTCACAATTTGTTAAATTTGTAAAAGAGGGATTAAAAATGACAGGCTTCTCTGTGTCTCTTATCGTCTCAAACTTCTCAAACGTCGCCTCGTATCTGTCTCCGATCTTTGAGACCATACCGTCAAAGGTTGTCCCAGCGCAGATCGAGAAGGTTGTCTCTTTGGTCTCTCGCACCGGCAGAGATTTGCAACGTTACGATAACTCTGGCTATCGTCAAGTCGTCGGGTACGTCTTTTTCCCACGAACCATCGCTAATCTGTCTTCTTTATATATAAAAAATGACTCAAAATATTAAATTATCTTTATAGCTATCTTGATATTGTCTGGTTGTAAAAAAAAAAAAAAAATGTTGGAACATTATAATACTGGAATTGTTTTTTTTTAAATAATTAAAAGTTTTGTTTTGTCATAAATTGTAAAAGAAAATATTCTGAAAAAGCTTTATTTTCTTTTTAATATCTGCAGATGTGTACCGTACCGATACAAGACACAACAAGTCAACGGAACTGAATCCAAAGAAATCGAAGTTCTTCTCATCAGTGCTCAAAAGGGGAAAGGAATGTTATTCCCAAAAGGAGGTTGGGAGATTGATGAGTCGATGGAGGAAGCGGCTCTGAGAGAGACGATCGAAGAAGCTGGTGTGACCGGGGAGCTAGAGGAGAAGCTAGGGAGATGGCAATACAAAAGCAAAAGACATAACATCATTCACCATGGATACATGTTTGCTTTGCTCGTTGACCAGGAGTTCGAGCGATGGCCTGAGGCGGAAATGAGACAACGCAAATGGGTGGGTTTGGATGAAGCAAGAGAGGTTTGTCAGAACTGGTGGATGAGAGAAGCTCTTGAAGCATTTGTTAACCTGAAATGTAACACCGAGGAGGTTGAGATCGAAGCTAATGAAAGTGGAAACGATGTTTAGAGTTGGTGGAACAGAGCTTTAGACTTAGAAACCCGTCCACAGTGATCATTTGGTCACAAAGTCTCTTTGTCTATTGAGAGATGTGGAAAAGTTTTGATAGTTTGAAGATTGAGAAGTCAACTTATTATTAGCCTTTCTAATTTTATTCATTCTTTTGTGTATTTGATGATATGATTCATTCATTCTTTGATTGTGAATAAATTGCTAGACCTTAAAATAAAATATTTACTACTAACTCGATCACATGAATTCTCGTAATATAAACAGAATTATTGACTGTAAAATAGTGGACTTTCATATTTTATTAATAGCATAATTGATCAGTTTAAAAAATTCAATCACTTGATGGGCTTCATGATTAAAACATAGGCCCATACTAATGGGCCTAAATGCTAGATGTTCCGGCCATTATTATGGCTTAAACCCTACCTCGGGGTGGGTTTATCTCTCTCTCCAAGGCGCGCGAATCGCTAACGCTTTATCTTTCACGACACGTTTTCCTCCTGTCGGATTCTGCTCTGCTATATACCTCTGAAAAATGTCTAACGATTCTAGTGCTGAACCGGCTGCTGGTTCTTCGGGTTCTAATGAGAGCGTTACCAAGATCGAGCCGATACGGATGCCAACCATCGAGGAGATGCGAGCCCAAGAGGTTTGGAACAACTGCGCCGTCAAAAGTGTAGCTAGTGGAGTCATGGGTCTGTTCCAATCTCTCTCCTTTCTCCATCTAAATAGCTTATTTTACTCCTGATTTTATCAGACTCATTAGTTCTTTGGAGAAAGTGTTTCAGACGTAAAGCTACTAGCTTTAGGCTTGTCGTTAATAAGGATTGTTTGTTATTGATTTCCTTGTAATAAATAGGCACGTGGGGGGTATGATAATCAGTTGGCTTGTACTACGTTGTCTGTGAATTGTGTAGGAGGAGGGCTTGGGTTGATGATGGGTTTGTTTATGGGAGCATTGGATAATCCTATTATGCATGATACGATGACTGGTAGGCAGCAGTTTGTGTACACGGCTAAACAAATGGGGCAAAGGAGTTGGAGTTCTTGCAAGACTTTTGCGGTTATGGGTTTGGTTTACTCAGCTGCTGAATGCATTGTCGAGAAGGTAAATATATATTATATAAATAGAATATCCCACAACTGAATCCTAATCATCACTTCAATTCCTTACTTTTTTTTATTTACTTCTCTCAAAAGGCAAGAGCAAAGCATGACATAATAAACACCGCTGTTGCTGGATGTGTGACCGGCGGTGCAATGTCTGCCCGAGGTATCATTTTATTTGTCTGAACGTTTATAACTAGGTGTTTTTGTTCCTCTGGGAGTTACTTTATACGAATTTTTCTCACATGCTTTCTTCAAAGAGATTATTTGTTTGGTGTCTCTAAGGATTTTTGATGAATTGAATTTTGTTTCAGGTGGGCCAAAAGCTGCGTGTATGGGCTGCGTTGGGTTTGCAACTTTCTCAGTACTCATAGAGAAGTTCTTCGATAGGCATACGTAAACCCAACAATATATCTAACAAGTAACAAGCACCATTGCTGTTTCTCATTCCTTTCCGTGATCGTGATACAGACAGGGAGAGGGGAATCTAGGATTATATTTTTGAAACACCGAAAGAAGTCAGACTTCATTTGATTTAATATTTGTTCAGCTATTGTCATTATTTTATTTTATCATAGTTTTGATTACCCTCAGGCTCCATTATTAAAGTGTTCCTCAGTAACTGGGACTCTGTCCCTTGCACGAAGTTTCAATTTTCAGAGTTTTAAGCCCCTTTCTGTCTTGTATATTAATAGTTAGATATAGACAGGTCAGGTCCTGAAGTTCCTTCTTTGTTACGCTAGAAACCAGGATCATATATCTCTGTATTTTCTATCTCACCATTTGTCTAAAATGAATTAAGGTTCAAGACCTCAAAATTTTAGCATTTAAGGCAATTGAATTGAAAAGTTGTTAAATTGATATTATCTGATTCATAAATATCAAAACCCAGTACAAGATTTGTTTCTCGCTCAAATCACTCCAACTCCTAATTTAGAAATCTGTACAATCTCTTCTAAAGGTTAATAAACCATACAAATACTCACACAGTCTCTGTTGATGGCAAACTACTGGTTTGTTGCAAGGACTCAGTTGGGCAGGTACAAATGACTTCAACAGGCTTGTTAGCATTGATTGGAGTACGAGTTTCTCAGTCTCTTGGTGTGAAGTATGAACTGAACTGCCATCGGAGGAACAAAGGTCTTCAACTGTGTCTTGTTTTATTATTGTACCTTGTCACAAAAATTGGTTTGGTCGGTCTGTCAGATTCAAGCAAATATTTTTTTCAGACAACGCGAAGCAATTGCTTATAAAATGAGCATTAAGACAAGAGTGGAAACTTACAGTAAAACTATGAGCTATTCCACGGTTGAAACGCAGTCTCTGGTTGGTTCTCCGTCATTCTTCTTGGAAAATAATGCAAAGATAACAGTATCAATTACAATGCCAAGAAAGAAAGTTAAAAGAACAATGTTTATACTTGATAAGCAATTTTGTCGTAAATGCGAGTGATGCAAGTGAAAGGAAAGGACCTAACCTCCAATACAGATTTAGCTTCAGAATCAAATGTTTTGCAAAGTATCTCATACTTCGCCAAGAAATTCTGCAAAAATAATAATGTAGAGGGCTGCTCTTTAAAACCCTTTTTTTCCTGAATGCAGCCTTACAGAAAGATACTGAAAAAAAAACACACACTACTGATTCTGTACCGGAAGATTAGCTTTCGATGGTGAAATGCTTGATATTCTGTATCTGTATATTAAAAACGAATGGAGGTTTTCAGATGTTTGAAAAGCCAAAGTTCAGTCAAGGCTGGAGAAATATCTTTTACTGACTTTAGGAAAATATTGAGAAGCCATCAAACACCTTTCAAAAGTTCTCATTTTAATGGAACAAGATAATCTTCCAAAAGGGTTACCTCTTACCCTAGCTTGCTCATGTAGAAAGTCATCGCCAATGCATTGGATGTTTGAACAGTCAGCACGATAGCACTCATCTTATTCTGAAAACAAGAACAAAAACCACCATACTATCATCAACCCATGAAACCTGAAATTAAAAAAAGCAAATAGACATCAGTATAGACAAAGCAGACTTTGAGAGACCCGCACCTTGGAGGCAATAAGCTCAATCAACTGCATCAAAAACTCTCCCAATCCTTTCCCTTGAATCCGAGACTCCAGCTGAATTTCATACACATACAGAACAGGTACCTCTTCCTCTAAAGTAAACCGATAATGCACGAATCCAGTAATCTGATCACACCCTTCCTTAGACGCCGTCTCATAGGCTTTACTACCATAACGCAGCTCCCGCACAAATATATAGCGTGCGTCTGGAGAAGTCATCTCCGTACGCTTCACCTTTGCTTGAAGTGGCCAATTAGACCCGTAGAATCCTTCCATGTTCTTCTGTCATGTATATAACAAATTCAGAGGACAATTCCTGAAGAGCTGTGGTTTATAAATTATAATATTAATATAATAAAGCTACTGCATTTTTTTTTTTTTTTTTGGGTATAACCTTCAAGAGCTTTCGAATGTGTTGTTTCAGAGACGAGGAAAGTCTATCTCCACGGCCAGATTCCAAGTAGACAGATAAGTCTACAAGACGTAAGGAACAGCACAAATATATAATTAGCTCAACAAGAAGGCATGACTAAGTGATCAAAGCAAACAGCTCATGGGACTTAAACTGCATCTGTTTCATATAAAAGCACAAGTGCTTACACCATAGACTATCTAAGTGCCTACCAAAACATAAAACAAACGATTACCATTTTTCGTGTAACGACGGAAGGAATCAAAGGGAGAAAGAGGATCGAGTATGGAAGAAGCTCTTTTTATAAGGTCATGAATCTTCTTCTTCTTCTCTAGTATCTGCATCGTATTACCGAATTTTCAAAACCGAAAATTTCGAATGCTGTGAAAAATATACATCAAAAAAAAAAGTTTCGGAAATTTTTACCTTTCGCCGATTCTTTGAATCCATGGTTTCCGCTGATCGCTCTTTCTCTCGGAGAAGTGATTTCGGCAGGAGCCGGATTGTTCAGACGGGTTTTAACCCAAGTCAGATCCGACAGAATATAATTGACGTCTATGTAATGACTTAAAGTCGTTCAAATTGGATAGAGAGGCACCAGTTTTGTTTGTCAACTACAACAAGGCCTTTATTTTATTTTTATTTTATCTGTACAAGATTCATCAAAATTCAAAAACTTTTGAACTTTTCATAAATTTATCAGGGTTATTTTAAACAATGAACTATATTTTGACCCGCCCGGTTACGCTGATGTTATTTTCAGTTTTATATGCATATATTTATTTTAAATCATTAATGATATACATTTCAAAAATTTTAATCATATATTTAAATATTTATATAACTATTTTAAATACAATAAATTATAGTTTACATGTTTTTAATAATCAATTATTTAAATTATTTATCTTATTGTCTTTGCATTTAGTTATCAAACAAATTAATATGTGCACGAAAAAATATATTTAAAAATTATTTTATATTTAATTTATGTTAAATTTTTACCTGTCTTTCAAAACTGGATTTTCTTTTACCAGTATTTTTTACGTGTATTTATTTTACATAATATATTATTGTATATACAGAAATCTAAGATAAATTACTTTTAAATATGTATTATATAGTCAGCTAATGTTAAGCCGTTCTGTCATCATATTATATTTTTGATATAAATATTTTATATTTATGAATTTATAATTTATAAATTTATCATATTTAATTTAATATAATAATTTTATTTTAAAATAATTGATTATGATTATAAAATAGATAAAAATAGGATATATTGTTAACTACAACGAGGCCTTTACTTTTTTTTTGTCAACTGTTGCTTTCATTGAGCATGATGGGCCAAAGACCAATTTACAAGCAGAATCAAACTCATTCCTATTACAAAAGAGTAAAAACCAAACGAAGCCCAAACCCCTTTTTTACAAGCCCAATTACTAAAGATAAGGACATTCTGCATGTAGAGCACACGTGTCGACAGTGAAGGCTTCGAATTTTTTGAAATCAGGAAAAGATGACACCGATGCCACCGCCGGCTGCATGTCGGACTAAGAACCACCGGCCTCTCTCCCAATTAGATCGATGTGCTTGCATGTTTCTTCTTCTCTTTATCGACGTCGATCTAGAGAAGCTCGTATTCACACCGCCATATGTGAAATCCCGTGAGAAGCTTTAGTAGAGGAAGTTGCAGATCCTTACCGGAACGCTTCCTGAAAAAACTTCAGTTTATCTGAATCTGCACTAACTCCAATTGCTTCATTAGTAACCTTTGTCTTTCACCAGTAAGGAGACTTACATAAGTTTGAAGCGAAGTTGATTCCCGTTTGATGAAGAGACATAGCATTACTAGCGATGAGAGCACTGAGACTTCCTAGACCAAACAGAATAAGAATAAAACAAGAGGAGAGAAACAAAACTTGATTCTGATCATAAGATCGGAGCTTTATTACATCAAACCAGAAATCAGAGAAGAAGATAGAAAACATAAGAACAATATCCGATTGGTTTGAAAACACAACAAAAATATTCGCCTAACGAAAACTGATTCGCTTAACGAAAGTTTAGATTCGATCTAGGATCGAAAGTTTAGATTCGATCTAGGATCGAAAATATACACATCAAAAAGACAAAATCTCTCTCATTTTCTCTATTCTTTCAGAAAGATCTATTATGGTTAAGAAGGAAGATTGAGAAAATTTCCTCTCTTTGAAAGAGAGGAGAGGGTTTTTCCCTGTCTAACAAGACCTTTACTTTAGTTTTTATCTGTATAGTTTTGAACATTTCATAAATTTATAAGGGTTACTTTAAACATTGAATAGTAAAATAACATATTTTATATCAAATATATAATTTGTCTTAAACATAAATAATACTAGGGTAGTAATTTTGAATTTGATTTTAGTTAGTGAAGTACGTAATTTTTAATTAAAATATGGAGAACGTGTCTTGTCACAGTTGAAGTGTAGTTTTCAAAAAAATAAAAAAAATGTATATCTCAAATTTGAAACTATAAATATATTTTTTTCCAAACTATCACAAAAGAATTTCTCAAATCACTTGCACTAGATAGTTAATCTCAATTTGGTATTCGTTCATACGCAACGAGTGCGTGACTCTACAGCATAAAAAAGATAGATTTTAGGAATCAGGAGCTTTTGTCTTCCTATCATTGACAGATGATGAAGCATTGGCACCATCAAGTTTAGACTGACCAAAAACAGACCTAACCTCTTCTGATAGTGAGGTCGAGATTGACGAGGTTCAGAGCCAGCCATGGTTTGGAGGCTACAGCTCAGCACCAGGTGGTTACTACACCACATTCCCACCTGACGACGACGATGCTGGGCATCTACCCCTACTCACTATCTGTAGAAGGTACTTCATTACTTTCCCTTGTATATACCATTTCATTTTTTTGCATATTAGCTTTCTTTTGGGTATTTCTCTCTACTTGACAACACATAGACTATGTAACTTAAGTTTGGAGGAGGTACCAAGTATTTGATCATGTTTGCTTTGATGATTTTGCATTGAGTCTTGCATACATACTTTTTTGCATAAAAAAAAATCATATAGATTACATCACTTGCATTGGGAGCAATGATTTAAAATGTCTTGTAAAGAACACTACCTCGCGCTCGAATAGCTATTGCATCTCTCAAAAAGCCTTGTATGTTTCGAGCCTTGAAAACTCTTCCTGAATCTCATTGGTTGCTGAAACTCAATCTTTGAAGTCAACTACAACCTTATTTGAACTGAACGAACTTAATGCTTCTTGCTCATGGTCCCTTGTGTACTGAGTCATGGCTATACACACTTGAGTTGTCACGTCCTTTACGCCAATATTTTTGACAAACTCGAGTGGTAGACCACTCCCAAAACCCTTTCCTCCTTTTAAGCTTTCATTGTTTGATGAGTGAGGCATTTTCCGGTAAGTCTTACATGTGCATAATGTTGAGAGTATCGGGAACGACAATGCTTGATCTTCATTCTTGCTAGATTAGGCAAGTCTTCTACAATGAAGAGATGGGCGCCCTTGTTGATGAGCTCCTTGAAGAGTTGTCACTAGAAGACCCTCTACATCATGCTTTGACGATAGAGAGAGAGGTTGAAGTGATTGAGAACCTGGAGAGTACTACATATGGGATGATGCTGGATTCACACAAGGGGTTTGTTAGTAAGGATCAGTATGAGGAGCTGCCACAAGTGGTTCATCAAGAAGCCTCAGTCACTCAACAAGAGGAATCCCAGCAAGATGACTGGAGCGAGCTTAAGGCGCCTAAAGTGGAGTTTAAACCTCTCCCCCATAGTGTAAGGTATGCATTCCTTGGTCCTAATGAAACTTATCCTGTCATTGTGAGTAGTGAACTTACTGAAACTGTGCTATCTGAACTTTTTAAAACACTTAGAAGATTTAGAAAAGCAATAGGTTACTCACTTGATGACATCAAA
>NC_027755.1:22007275-22009502 GCF_000695525.1 Brassica oleracea var. oleracea
ACTATGCTGTGGGAGCTGTTTTGGGGCAGAAGAAAGATGGCAAGACCCATGTGATCTACTACGCAAGCCAAACCCTGAATGATGCTCAGATGAGGTATGCCACAACAGAGAATGAGATGCTAGTCATTGTCTTTGCTTTTGAGAAGTTCAGAAGCTACTTGGTGAGATCTAAAGTCATTGTCTACACAGATCATGCTGCTTTGAGACACCTTTTGGCCAAGAAGGATGCAAAACCCAGGCTCTTGAGATGGATCCTTTTGCTTCAAGAGTTTGATTTAGAGATCAGAGACAAGCCAAAGTCGAGAATGGTGTAGCTGATCACTTGTTCAGGCTGAGAGTGGAGTGTGGCATTCCTATTGACGAAGGACTTCCAGAGGAGCAGATCATCGCTGTTGGAGCAGTGATGGCAGTTTGTGAGACTGGTAGAAAGCTTGAAGAAGTCAAGGCAACAGAAGAGAAAGAACCTTGGTATGCTGTTTTGGTAAACTACCTAGCCACATGAAAAGAACCTTTGAATCTTGTGGGCTATGCCAAGAAGAAGTTCTACAAGGATGTGAAGAGGTACTACTGGGATGAGCCCTACCTCTACATTCTCTGCAAGGATCAACTTTATAGGAGAGTGGTTGCTAATGAGGAGATTGATGGGATCCTTACACAATGTCATGGATCATCTATGGAGGCCACTTTGCTACCTTCAAGACTGTCGCAAAGGTACTACAAGCTGGATTCTGGTGGCCAAACATGTTTAAGGATACACAAGACTTTGTTTCAAAGTGTGATTCATGCCAAAGGAGAGAGAACATCACCAAAAGGAATGAGATGCCTCAAAATCCAATCCTTGAAGTGTTTGATGTGTGGGATATTGACTTCATGAGACCATTTCCATCATCCTTTGGCAACAAATACATCCTTGTAACTGTTGATTATGTCTCCAAATGGGTGGAAGCTATTGCAAGCCCCACCAATGATGCTAGAGTTGTAACCAAGATGTTCAGGAGCATCATCTTTCCAAGGTTTGGAGTTCCAAGAGTTGTGATCAGTGATGGAGGCTCTCATTTCATCAACAAACTGCTTGAGGGACTTCTTAAGAAGAACGGTGTAAACCACAAGGTAGCAACCCCTTACCATCCTCAAACAAGTGGTCAAGTTGAGATTTCTAACAGAGAGATCAAGTCCATTTTGGAGAAGATTATGGGGATTACAAGGAAGGATTGGTCCATTAAGCTTGATGATGCGCTTTGGGCTTATAGGACAGCTTACAAGACACCTCTGGGGACCACACCTTTCAACCTAGTGTACGGGAAAGCTTGCCATCTGCCAGTGGAGCTTGAGTACAAAGCACTATGGGCAGTAAAGTTGCTGAACTTTGACATCAAGAGTGTCAAGGAGAAAAGACTTCTTCAGCTACATGAGTTTGATGAGATAAGAATGGATGTTTTTGAAAACTCAAGGATCTACAAGGAGAAGACTAAAGCTTTCCATGACAAGAATATCCTGAAGAGAGAGTTTAAAGAAGGAGATCAAGTTCTTCTCTATAACTCTAGGCTGAAGTTATTTCCAGGAAAGCTTAAGTCAAGGTGGTCCGGTCCTTTCAAGGGCAAGGAGGTTAGGCCATATGGGGCAATAGTTTTGTGGAGTACTGATGGAAGAGACTTCACAGTCAATGGGCAAAGGGTTAAGCTCTACATGGCGACTGCACCAGAGGAAGATGGGGTTTCAACTCCACTTTCTGATCATACCCCGGCCTAATCTAAAAGGAGGCAAAGTCAAGCTAAAGACTTAAAACAAGCTCACTTGGGAGGAAGTCCCATGTATATCCTTGTACATATTGCATTAGCATTTTCATTTTCATCATATTTCTTAAAAAAAGAAAAAAAAATTGAAGTTGTGGGCAGGTGCTTGATCGATCCGGTTTGAGCAAAGAATCAGGCGTGAGAGCGAGGACCTGGAGCGAGGGTGAAAGTTCGCTCCAGCTGGGAGCGACGTCACCACAGCGAGTGTAACAAATCGCTCGGCTTTACAGCGTTTTGGGGCTCGAAAAATACTCTCGGAGCGACCTCCTAGAGCGACGACACGAAGTCGCTCCAGCTCCAGAGCGAGGTCACCACAGCGACACCCCGAGGTCGCTCGGGTTTGTGTCGATTTGAGACACGAAAAACAAGCCGAGAGCGACGTCCCACAGCGACTACCTCAGGTCGCTCCACGACCGGTTCAGGTAAGTGATTTT
>NC_027755.1:22009571-22011431 GCF_000695525.1 Brassica oleracea var. oleracea
AAACCTAGCCCACAACCCTCGATTTTCATCTTCCTCACTCTCCCTCCCCTCACAAACACTCATACTCTCTCAAACTCACTCACACCAAAAAAATCCCATAACTCTCTCAATTCTCAACCAAATCACATAGTTCTTGTTTCTAAATCCAAGCTTTCGCCCCTGTAGTCTATTCCCCATCACCCATTCACCATTTCCTTTCATCCAAAACAAGGTATTGAGTTTTTAAATTCAATTTCGTAGGTCCATGAACCCTAGAATTTGAAAGTCGAAATTTGATCATTTTCTTGCTTGATTGTGGTGAAATAGACTAGAAAAATCTTATCTATCAAGTTGGGTTGTTAAATTAATGGTGAAATTGAGTTTAATTTGAACTTTGACAAAATTAGGGTTCATAGATTTGGGGCTTTTCGAAATTGACCTTAATTGAGTGTGTTGGTGGGTGAACTTGGTGTGTTAAGGTGTTTAAAAGTTTGATTAAAAAATTTTCTCATTCTAGAACTACTTTGATTATTGAATTTTACTTAACTTGTGATTTTCATATTTTGATAAGATTTAGAAGTGTGATTCTTTGCTCTTAGCTTGGCTTCTTAGTGCTAAATGTGTGAAATAGTTGCATTGAGTTAACTTGAGCTTAAATTGCTAGTTCATTTGTTGAGTTTACTCTTGCAATTTTCATTTACAAAGTCTTAATCTTCTTTGCTTCCATCTACTTATCCCTTTTCAAGTTTTGAATTTTTCAGGTACCAATGGTTAAGAAAACAAAGGGAAAGCTGGATGCTGAAAAGCAAGAAGCTGAAAGAAAAAAGTCTGCACTAAGAGGGAAAACTTTAGCCTCCAAGCCAGCTGGCTCTAGGACACAGAGGACTTCTCGACAGCAAACCTTGGTTGCAAAGAAATCAAAAGAGCAAAAGAAGAGAGCAGTGAAAAGTGTAGCAGTTCCCACTAATGAGGAGAGTGACGATGAAAGTGAGGATGAGCAGACTCCTACAAAGAAAGCCAAGATGTCAAAAGGGAAGGCGGTTGCTGTTGATAGGGACAGAGAGAAAACTCCATCTGTGGAAGAGATGTATGATCACTTGCTGAATGGGGTCACTTGGACTCCAACAAGGTTCGCCGACCTTGATTTGCTGAAGGAGTTGGGTCTTGATTCTGATATTGAGGCGATGCTGGGACATTTGAAGATGCCAAAACTCTTCACCATGGCTTACCCTGTCTACAAGGATGTCTCCTGTAATTTCTTGTCTTCCCTTACGGTCTCTTACCATAACACTCCGCATGTGAGGCAAAGATGGGGCAAGATCAAGGTCAATGGGAGAGACTAGAACATGAACTTCAAGGACATTGAGAGAGTCATGGGGTTCCAAGACTTGGAAGACTACTCTCTTCCTAAATGCGAAAATCTCCCCACCGAGCTTTGGAAGTTGATCACCGGAAACAGGCACTCTACCGGGACTGACAACAACTCACATATCTGGCATCCGTCTGTGCGCTACCTCCATAAGATGTTCGTCCATGCATTCTATCCACGGAAGGAAGCAGGCAATGTCACCGAGGAAGATATGCGACTGCTCCGCCCGGCTATCCGACCCTACGCCGCCCCTGGAGTGTTGCCTCTTCCAAGCGCCGACATCTATGCTACCTTTGGGATGGTCAGTTTCTTTGTGAGTCGTCTCGAGCACTACAGAGACTGGGCATGGTACACCTCTGATTCGCGCCCGAAGGTTGGAATTGGCGGGTTGATCACACCACTGCTTCATTTTATGAATGTTTCCTTGGGAAAGGACGCAGCGGGACCTAGATTCATTGATGGCACTTACTTGAGGATTGCCACTTATTTCAGCGGGATGTATGGGAAGAACT
>NC_027755.1:22011480-22013066 GCF_000695525.1 Brassica oleracea var. oleracea
TTGAAGTGGTTCTTCCAAACAAGAACCTGACGAGCTTAGAGAGACCTGGAGCTATAAGCTTCAACATTTCCCACGAAGACTTTCTTGGAGAGCACGGGTCTCTCGGTCCCATTGCTGCACCAAGGAAAAAGAGTGCTCCGACGAGACATGATGAACCTGCTGCGGAAGCATCTGAACCTGTCTATGGACCTCTGCGCTACTACTTCAAGCCATATGCTGGAGTTCTTCCTCCTGGTGCGCTTCGTGACGCTCATGAGCATATTGGTTGATTGCAGATATGGAATAAAGCACAAGACATGACGATAGAAAAGGTGAAAGACAAGTGCAATGCGCTTAGCAAGACTGTGAAGAATCAAGCAAAGACTTCAGCCAAGTTCATGAAGAAAGTAGTTGATGTCTTGACCAGGGGAGGAATAGTTGGATGTAGCTCAGCAGAATTTGCCTTCGCGAACACATCAGTCCCCCAGCCACCACCTCAGCCTGCGGATCTTGGTTTCCCCCTCACTGCTAGACAGCTCCAGCGCAAGTGGAGGAACCCACCCATTGAACCCTCCACCTCAGGAAACAAGTCTCCATCCTTAGCCTCTTCTGATAGTGAGGTTGAGATTGACGAGGTTCAGAGCCAGACATGGTTTGGAGGCTACAGCTCAGCACCAGGTGGTTACTACACCACATTCCCACCTGACGACGACAATGCTGGGGCATCTACCCCTACTCACTATCCGTAGAAGGTACTTCATTACTTTCCCTTGTATATACCATTTCATTTTTTGCATATTAGCTTTCTTTTGGGTATCTCTCTCTACTTGACAACACAGAGACTGTGTAACTTAAGTTTGGGGGAGGTACCAAGTATTTGATCATGTTTGCTTTGATGATTTTGCACTAAGTCTTGCATACATACCTTTTTGCATAAAAAAAAAATATATCAACTCCCTCAAACTTGTTCTTTTATATGAGCTCCCACCTTCAAACCTCTCTCCCTATGAATTCTAGAAAGTACACTTGTGGACAGCTAGAGTGTAATAAGAGAGTGTGCTCATGTTAGATTAGATGTTGAATCGAGTGCTAGTTGTGTTTCTTTTGGCTATGAGCTCCCACCTTCAAACCTGTCTCCCTATGAGTTCTAGAAAGTACACTTGTGGACAAGTAAAAGAACAAGTTTGGGGGAGTTGAAATATTTTTTTTTTATGCAAAAAGGTATGTATGCAAGACTCAATGCAAAATCATCAAAGCAAACATGATCAAATACTTGGTACCTCCCCCAAACTTAAGTTACACAGTCTCTGTGTTGTCAAGTAGAGAGAGATACCCAAAAGAAAGCTAATATGCAAAAAATGAAATGGTATATACAAGGGAAAGTAATTAAGTACCTTCGACGGATAGTAAGTAGGGGTAGATGCCCCAACATCGTCGTCGTCAGGTGGGTATGTGGTGTAGTAACCACCTGGTGCTGAGCTGTAGCCTCCAAACCATGGCTAGCTCTGAACCTCGTCAATCTCGACCTCGCTATCAGAAGAGGCTAGGGATGGGGACTTGTTTCCTGAGGTGGAGGGTTCAATGGGTGGGTTCAATGGGTGGGTTCG
>NC_027755.1:22013167-22016874 GCF_000695525.1 Brassica oleracea var. oleracea
CTACTTTCTTCATGAACTTGGCTGAAGTCTTTGCTTGCTTCTTCACAGTCTTGCTAAGCGCCTTGCACTTCTCTTTCAGCTTTTCTATCGTCATGTCTTGTGCTTTGTTCCATCTCTGAAGTCGACCAATATGCTCATGAGCGTCACGAAGAGCACCAGGAGGAAGAACTCCAGCATATGGCTTGAAGTAGTAGCGCGGAGGTCCATAGACGGGTTCAGATGCTTCCGCAGCAGGTTCGTTATGTCTCATCGGAGCACTCCTTTTCCTTGGTGCAGCAATGAGACCGAGAGACCTGTGCTTTCCAAGAAAGCCTTCCTGGGAAATGTTGAAGTTGATAGCTCCAGGTCTCTCTAAGCTCGCCAAGTTCTTGTTTGGAAGAACCACTTCAACAGGCTTGCCTTTCAAGTAGTAGTAGTAGACGTAGTTCTTCCCATACATCACGCTGAAATAAGTGGCAATCCTCAAGTAAATGCCATCAATGAATCTAGGTCCTGCTGCGTCATTTCTCAAAGGAACATTCATAAATTGAAGCAGTGGTGTGATCAACCCGCCAATTCCAACCTTCGGGCGCAAATCAGAGGTGTACCATGCCCAATCTCTGTAGTGTTCGAGACGACTCACGAAGAAACTGACCATCCCAAAGGTAACATAGATGTCGGTGTTTGGAAGATGCAACACTCCAGGAGCGGCGTAGGGTCGGATAGCCAGGCAGAGCAGTCGCATATCTTCCTCGGTGACATTACCTGCTTCGTTCCGTGGATAGAATGCATGGACGAGCATCCTATGGAGGTAGCGCACAGACGGATGCTGGATATGTGAGTTCTTGTCAGTCCCGATAGATTGCCTGTTTCCGGTGATCAACTTCCAAAGCTCGGTGGGCAGATTTTCGCATTTGAGAAGAGAGTAGTCTTCCAAGTCTTGGAACCCCATGCCTCTCCCAATGTCCATGAAGTTCATGTTGTAGTCTCTCCCATTGACTTTGAACTTGATCTTGCCTCATCATTGCCTCACATGCGGAGTGTTATAGTAAGTGACCTCAAGGGAAGACAAGAAATTACAGGAGACATCCTTGTAGACAGGGTAAACCATGGTGAGGAGTTTTGACATCTTCAAATGTCCCATCATCGCCTCTATATCAGAATCAAGACCCAACTCTTTCAGCAAATCAAGGTCGGCGAACCTTGTTGGAGTCCAAGTGACCTCATTCAGCAAGTGATCATACAGCTCTTCCACAGATGGAGTTTTCTCTCTGTCCCTATCAACAGCAACCGCCTTCCCTTTTGACATCTTGGCTTTCTTTGTAGGAGCCTGCTCATCCTCACTTTCATCGTCACTCTCCTCATTAGTGGGAACTGCTACACTTTTCTCTGCCCTCTTCTCTTTCTCTTTTGATTTCTTTGCAGTCAGGGTTTGCTGTCGAGAAGTCCTATGTGTCCCAGAGCCAGTTGGCATGGAGACTAAGGCTTTCCCTCTTAGTGCATACTCTTTTCTTTCAACTTCTTGCTTCTCAGCATCCAGCTTTCCCTTTGTTTTCTTAACCATTGGTACCTGAAAAATTCAAAACTTGAAAAGGGATAAGTAGATGGAAGCAAAGAAGATTAAGACTTTGTAAATGAAAATTGCAAGAGTAAACTCAACAAATGAACTAGCAATTTAAGCTCAAGTTAACCCAATGCAACTATTTCACACATTTAGCACTAAGAAGCCAAGCTAAGAGCAAAGAATCACACTTCTCAATCTTATCAAAATATTAAAATTATAAGTTAAGTAAAATTCAATAATCAAAGTGGTTCTAAATTAAGAAAATTCTTTAATCAAACTTTTAAACACCTTAACACACCAAGTTCACCCACCAACACACTCAATTAAGGTCAATTTCGAAAAGCCTCAAATCCATGAACCCTAATTTTGTCAAAGTTCAAATTAAACTCAATTTCACCATTAATTTAACAACCCAACTTGATAGATAAGCTTTCCCTAGTCTATTTCACCACAATCAAACAAGAAAATGACCAAATTTCGACTTTCAAAATCTAGGGTTCAGGGACCTACGAAATTGAATTTAAAAACTCAATACCTTGCTTTGGATGAAAGGAAATGGTGAATGGGTGATGGGGAATAGACTACAGGGGCGAAAGCATGGATTTAGAAACAAGAACTAAGTGATTTGGTTGAGAATTGAGAGAGTTATGGGATTTTTTTGGTGTGGGTGAGTTTGAGAGAGTATGAGTGTTTGTGAGGGGAGAGAGAGTGGGGAAGATGGAAATCGAGGGTTGTGGGCTAGGTTTAGGGTCGTCCAGTTCGGTTTAGGTGGGAAGGGACCGGTCCAATTAAATTGAACCGGGATTAGATCGAAAATCACTTACCTGAACCGGTCGTGGAGCGACCTGAGGTAGTCGCTGTGGGACGTCGCTCCCGGCTTGTTTTTCGTGTCTCAGATCGACACAAACCCGAGCGACCTCGGGGTGTCGCTGTGGTGACCTCGCTCTGGAGCTGGAGCGACTTCGTGTCGTCGCTCTAGGAGGTCGCTCCGAGAGTATTTTTCGAGCCCCAAAACGCCGTAAAGCCGAGCGGCTTGTTACACTCGCTGTGGTGACGTCGCTCCCAGCTGGAGCGAACTTTCTCCCTCGCTCCAGGTCCTCGCTCCCACGCCTGATTCTTTGCTCAAACCGGATCGATCAAGCATCTGCACACAACTTCAATTCTTTTTTCTTTTTTTTAGAAATATGATGAAAATGAAAATACTAATGCAATATGTACAAGGATATACATGAGACTTCCTCCCAAGTGAGCTTTATTTAAGTCTCTAGCTTGACTTTGCTTCCTTTTAGATTAGGTCGGGTTAGGATCAGAAAGTGGAGTTGAGACCCCATCTTCCTCTACTGCAGTCGCCATGTAGAGCTTAACCCTTTGCCCATTGACTGTGAAGTCTCTTCCATCAGTACTCCACAAAACTATTGCCCCATATGGCCTAACCTCCTTGACTTTGAAAGGACCGGACCACCTTGACTGAAGCTTTCTTGGAAATAAATTCAGCCTAGAGTTGTAGAGAAGAACTTGATCTCCTTCTTTAAACTCTTTCTTCAGGATATTCTTGTCATGGAAAGCTTTAGTCTTCTCCTTGTAGATCCTTGAGTTTTCAAAAGCATTCATTCTTATCTCATCAAGCTCATGTACCTGAAGAAGTCTTTTCTCCTTGGCACTCTTGATGTTAAAGTTCAGCAACTTTACTGCCCATAGTGCCTTGTACTCAAGCTCCACTGGCAGATGTCAAGCTTTCCCGTACACTAGGTTGAAAGGTGTGGTCCCCAGAGGTGTCTTGTAAGCTGTTCTATACGCCCAAAACGCATCATCAAGCTTAATGGACCAATCCTTCCTTGTAATCCCCACAATCTTCTCCAAAATGGACTTGATCTCTTTGTTAGAAATCTCAACTTGACCACTTGTTTGAGGATGGTAAGGAGTTGTTACTTTGCGCTTTACACCGTTCTTCTTGAGAAGTCCCTCAAGCAGTTTGTTGATGAAATGAGAGCTTCCAACACTGTTCACAACTTTTGGAACTCCAGCACTGGGCAAAAAAAAGTTTCAACAGTTGAAATTTTGCAACGGATATTGATGCCACTTAGATTAACTCAATTTATCAACACCGTCGTTGCAAAGGTTTAACTGTTAAAACTGAGATGTATTTGTTGCCAAAGGATGATGA
>NC_027755.1:22017050-22017466 GCF_000695525.1 Brassica oleracea var. oleracea
CCTTTGCAACAGTCTTGAAGGTAGCAAAGTGGCCTCCATAGGATGATTCATGACATTGTGTAAGGATCTCATCAATCTCCTCATTAGCAACCACTCTCGTATAAAGTTGATCCTTGCAGAGAATGTAGAGGTAGGGCTCATCCCAGTAGTACCTCTTCACATCCTTGTAGAACTTCTTCTTGGCATAGCCCACAAGATTCAAAGGTTATTTTCATGTGGCTAGCTAGTTCACCAAATCAGCATACCAAGGTTCTTTCTCTTTTGTTGCTTTGACTTCTTCAAGCTTTCTATCAGTCTCACAAACTGCCATCACTGCTCCAATAGCCATGATCTGCTCCTCTGGAAGTTCTTCGTTAATAGGAATGCCACACTCTACTCTCAGCCTGGACAAGTGATCAGCTACACCATTCTCAACT
>NC_027755.1:22017484-22018274 GCF_000695525.1 Brassica oleracea var. oleracea
AAATCAAACTCTTGAAGCAAAAGGATCCATCTCAAGAGCCTGGGTTTTGCATCTTTCTTGGCCAAAAGGTGTCTCAAAGCAGCATGATATGTGTAGACAATGACTTTAGATCCCACCAAGTAGCTTCTGAACTTCTCAAAGGCAAGGACAATGACTAGCATCTCCTTCTCTGTTGTGGCATACCTCATCTGAGCATCATTCAGGGTTTGGCTCGCGTTGTAGATCACATGGGTCTTGCCATCTTTCGTCTGCCCCAAAACAGCTCCCACGACATAGTCACTAGCATCACACATGATCTCAAAGGGAAGATCCCAATCAGGTGGCTGGACAATTGGAGCACTGATGAGTTCACCTTTCAGCTTCTTGAAGGCTTCTAGACATTCCACATCAAAGCTGAAAGTGGCTTATTTGCACAGCAGTCTGGTCAATGGTCTAGTGATCATGGAGAAGTTCTTGATGAATCTTTTGTAGAACCCATCATGACCAAGAAAACTTCTGATGTCTTTCACTGTCTTTGGTGGGGGCAAACCAACCATAACATCGATCTTAGCCTTATCCACCTCAATCCCCTTCTCTAAAATCTTGTGCACAATCCCTTCCTTAACCATGAAGTGACATTTCTCTCAGTTAAGCACAAGGTTGGTGTCTTCACATCTCTATAGGACCCTGCACAAATTTGACAAACAAGCAGAAAACGAAGATCTGTAGATAGATAAATCATCCAGAAACACCTCCACAACATCCTCAATTAGATCAGAGAAGATTGACATCATGCACCTTTGAAAGGTGG
>NC_027755.1:22018453-22022006 GCF_000695525.1 Brassica oleracea var. oleracea
GCATCTGATCAATAAATGGTAATGGGAAATGATCCTTTCTAGATGCAGAGTTTAGTTTTCGGTAATCAATGCACATTCTATGACCTGTGATGATTCTTGTTGGTATCAATTCATCCTTGTCATTTCTAATAACAGTGATACCACCTTTCTTTGGTACAACATGCACAAGAAATACCCATTTAGAATCTGAAATAGGGTAAATAACACCATCATCTAAGAGTTTAAGAATCTCTTTCTTTACAACATCATTCAGGTTAGGATTTAACCTTCTTTGATGCTCGATAGAAGTCATTGATTCATCCTCAAGATGTATAATATGCATGCACAAAGAGGGTGATATTCCTTTGATGTCATCAAGTGAGTAACATATTGCTTTTCTAAATCTTTTAAGTGTTTTCAAAAGTTCAGATAGGTCAGTTTCAGTAAGTTCACTACTCACAATGACAGGATAAGTTTCATTAGGACCAAGGAATGCATACCTTACACCATGGGGGAGAGGTTTAAACTCCACTTTAGGCGCCTTAAGCTCGCTCCAGTCATCTTGATGGGTGTCCTCTTGTTGAGTGACTGAGGCTTCTTGATGAACCACTTGTGGCAGCTCCTCATACTGATCCTTACTAACAAACCCCTTGTGTGAATCCAGCATCATCTCATAGGCAGTACTCTCCAGGTTCTCAATCACTTTAACCTCTCTCTATCGTCAAAGCATGATGTAGAGGGTCTTCTAGTGACAATTCTTCAAGGAGCTCATCAGCAAGGGCGTCCATCTCTTCAATGTAGAAGACTTGCTCTTGAACCGTTGGTTTTTTCATTACCTCCTTGATGTCAAAGTGGAGAATGTGTCCCTTACCCAAGTGGAGATCAATCTTGCCCTCTTTCACATTAACAATAGCTCCTGCTGTAGCTAAGAAAGGTCTTTCAAGGATTAAGGGATCTTGAGCTTCATCACCCATCTCAAGCACCACAAAGTCTGTATGGATCTCATAGTTTCCAACCATCACGGGGAGGTCCTCCAAGATTCCCACAGGGTACTTCATTGAACGATCAGCCAATACCAAAGAAAGTCTACACTTTTTGTACTAAGTGAAACCAAGCTTCTTAGCAACAGATAAAGGCATCAAACTGACACTAGCTCCCAAATAGCAGACATCTCTCAAATACCATAGGTTCAAGAGCACAGGGTAATGTGAAGCATCTTGGATCTTCAAGCTTCTTTGGAACAACAAGCCTCTGGTTGATGGCACTGCACTCATGAGTGAGAATCATCATGCCCTCCATCTCTTTCTTCTTTGCAGCTACAACATCTTTCAGGAACTTGCTATATTGAGGAATCAGCATGAAAGCATCAATAATGGGCATTGTGACTTGAACTTCACTCATCTGCTTCTCAAATAGAGTTTTGTACTTCTCTAGCAGCTACCTATTGAATCTACCCGGGAATAGAAGTTTGGGTTCATAGGGAGGAGGAACAAAAGAATTCTCACTTGCTGGAACAACAACTTCACCATCTTTCACTGTTTTCTTCTCTTCCCCAACCTTTCATTTACCTTTGGCTTCCACAATCTTCTCCCAAATCTCATCTTTGATCTTCTTATCAACAATCACCACTTCATCATCTATGTTGATGGCCACCCCCTCACCTTGTTTCTCAGCATCCTTGGTGAGAGCTCTATGAGGTAACTCCTTACCACTCATGAGGGTGATAGCTTTCATGGTCTCTTTGGGCTTTTGCTCAGATTTTCCAGGTAAAGAACTTTGTTGGCGATTTTGGTGAGTGTTCATGGCAGCAAACTGGTTCTCCAAAGCTCTGAACTTGTTGTTGAGATCATTGTAGCTCCCATCAATCTTTGAGTGAAGGTTCTTCAACTCATAACCAACATGCTTCACACTTCTAGTCTGAGACTCCAAGATTTGTTTCAATAGGGCATCAGTGCTGCTTTCTTGAGGAGCAGAGGTAGAAGGATTAGCTTGTTGTTGGGAAGAATGGTGTCCTTTGTTGTTGAAACCAGGAGGAGGGTTTTGCTGAGGCTAATAGCTGCCTTGCTGGTTGTTCCAAGGATGATGACCACTCTGTTGGTTGTTGGAATAGGATTTCTGTTGGTAGTTGTTGTATTGAAAGTTTGGCTCTTTTTTGTACCAGCCAGCATTGTTGTTAATGAAACACAGCTCTTCTTGACCTTCCAAACCCTCAACCTCATGGACAACGGGTGGTGTCTCTTGGTTTGGGTTACCAACAAAGTTCAGCTGCTCTTGGGTGGATTTATCAGCAATGAGTATGTCTATCTTATCCTGTAGAGCCTTTAACTTCTTCCTCATTTGCTTGTCATCTGTTCTACTGTCTTTGTCGTGGTTTCCCCTGTAGACTGCGTAACTCTTTATCATGTTGTCAACCAGCTCTTCTGCATCTTCCTAAGTTTTTCCCAAAAAGAACCCATTGCTATCTGTATCCAATCTGGCTCTGTACTTAGGAAGAGCACCCATGTAGAATGTGTTCAGCAAGCTTTTCTTAGAGAAACCATGGTGTAGGCATTGAGCTTGGTAGCCCTTGAATCTCTCCCAGGCTTACTGAATCCTTCCAAGTTCTTCTGTTGAAAGCTGAAAATCTCATTTCTCATCTTAGCAGTTCTTGAAATAGATAAGAACTTCTCCAAAAATGCTTTTTTGCAGTCATCCCAGGTGGTGATAGAGTCGCTGGGTAGAGACTTCTCCCACTGACGTGTCTTATCCCCCAGAGAGAAAGGGAATAACTTGAGCTTTAAGGCATCCTCGGACACACCATTGGTTTTTGACAACCCACAGTAGCTGTCGAACCTGTCCAAAAGATCAAATGGGTCCTCTACAGCCAATCCATGATACTTGTTGTTCTCGATCACGTTGAGGAGTTCTGATTTGATCTCAAAGTTGTTAGCTGCCACAGCCGGTGCTCGGATTCCCAGTCTATGACCATGAATGTTGGGGCGGTCATAAGTGCCAATGGGCTGAGCTGCTCGTGGGTGTTGTGGAACGTTGTTGGCTCCATTGGCGTTCGCATCATCTTGAGGTTGGTCTCCCATATCAATATCCAATCTCAGCAAGTGAGTTTGTTGCTCTTCTTTTCTTCTCTTTCTAGCACACTCTCTCTCAAAAGCTCTGATGTCTGCAATTCTGGGAACTAGGTTTGATGGACCCCTGCTCCTCAAGTTCATACACCTGAAAGTTAAAGGGAGGTAAAGAAGGAGAATCAGTAACAAAATAAAAAAATAAAAATGACTGAGTCTCAAGCAAGTGACTAAATCTCAATGTTCAAATCTACTCAGAATTTGGCAATGGTGCCAATTTGATGTTAGGAGTTTTCAAAGCTCCTAAGACAAATGATGTAGTATAAAAGATTATCAAACCAATTCTAAAGGATTTCAAAGCACTGAGAATGCAAGTACTCACTTAATCTAAGTGCAACCGGTGATTTAAAAGATTTCTAAACTAATGATTAATGCTAATGCAGTTGCAGAATAATAAAAGTGATAAATGAAGTAACTTTCTTGACTAAGGGAAAAGAAAACTCAAGAGCATAGGG
>NC_027755.1:22022092-22022396 GCF_000695525.1 Brassica oleracea var. oleracea
TAAACAAGCTCTATGTCTAGATGAATGTTCATTTACTAACACATTTCAAACATCAAATGTCTTTGGTTGAATAATATGAAAGCAATCATTACTAACAAGTCTGATGGCCATCTTAGCACCTCTATCAACAAATGTCTTTGGCAAAGTATGCTAAAAGCTTAGAAGAGTTGTCTCAGGCATTTCATCAAACACCTTTTGGGTGGAAAATGCCTAAAGATCAACTTTTGAGAAATCAACTCAGAAGATGCATTATGAATACTCTACTAGCAAGGACTAAGAATGATCTACACTAAAACATCCAACA
>NC_027755.1:22022442-22023303 GCF_000695525.1 Brassica oleracea var. oleracea
TAATCTCCATGATTCCTCTTAAACCCATATTGGATTTCAGATTAATCATGTAGAGAAATACAGAGAATCGATATGAAAACAACAGGATTGCAATAACAAAAATGATCAATTGAATCAAAGAGATGAACTTTCCAAGAGGTTTTTGGTGGTTTTCTTAAGATAAAAAATAATCCGCCTCCAATGGCTTACAAAAGATACTTAAACATAAGTTTAGGTAGTGTAAAACGGTTTAGAGTCGTCCATGTTTGTTCGGCCTACCCAACTCGCATTTAGAGACCGCATGTAACACCCCCAAACCGTTCTAGGCATAAGTCGAACCACCGGCCAACAATCAAACAAGAACATGACCGACAGGCCGACCGTCTACCAGGGATCGGAAACGCTACATGACAGGTTAACGGCCGATCCGGCCAAGATCACAAAAAGTGCAATTCGCGACTAGGCCAGTCCGCCCGCTAACACGTCCCGTCAGACCAAAGCCTAAGGCTTCTCAACCCGTACCCCAATCTGACGTTGTGTTAACTTGGACAAGCTAATATCAGAAACAACAAGGCATTTACACAAAACATCGCTTTATTTATCTTATATAATATCTGGTTTTCAACACACAAAATATTACACAAGTAGTGGCATGCCAAGAAAGCGAAAATACATACTTATAGTCTGAAAAAGCGTCTTAAGCAAAAAGATGCAAATCTACACCAGCCAGCCTAGCCTCCCGCGACCTCTACCAGCTCGCTACTGGTCACCTGAAACAACAACGAGTGAGGAGTGAGTAATCTAGCATTACTCAGCGAGTTACAATCCCCAACTAATATATACAACCCCTCGCTATCCCACCCCAAGCAATCTAAAGCAAGA
>NC_027755.1:22023522-22026365 GCF_000695525.1 Brassica oleracea var. oleracea
AATATATATAACAAACTCGGGCCCTGGTGACGTTAGGTTCCTCCTTCACTATCGGCAATATCCTATCTCCCTACCACAAAGGCCGGAAGAAAGAACATTCAACCGACAGCAGCCCACAGTCCTTCGGGTCACCGCGCGACAGCCCACAGTCCTTCGGGCCACTGCCACATTACACCGTCGTGTAATACTCAGCCATAGGATATGACCCCGTTCGTCTGAGTCTTCCCGATCCAGCGAATAAGGGGTTTCCTTGAACCCGCCGGGTACGAGGTATGAAGGAACACTAACTCACCCTAATATATCGGCCAATATACGATTAATACTAAACCCGGTAAAAATAACACAAGGTTCCTAGTATTAATCACCACACAATCAACACATTCCACCTCAAACATGCCTAGCATTGTGGGTTACACAAATGCTATATGGCCAAAATACGAATAATAATAAACCCAGTAAAAATAACACAAGGTTCCTAGTATTAATCGCAAATTAACACAATCAATCATATTCCAGAATCTAGCATAAAGACTAATTCCAGAATACCTAACTATCCACCAGAATACCTAACTATCCACAATTTAGCGATATCATCTAAGCATTCAGCATTCGCTAACTAACCAATCAACCTAACCATTAGCATGCTACTACGGTTCTCAAACAATAACAAGCATGCCATCAACTCAATCAACATAACCTCAATTATTCAAACCGTTACTCAGTTAAACCCAACCACCTGCCATGATCCAACTTCCACGTAACGAGATCCTGCATGAAAACAACACAGCAATCAATCGATTATAACTCGCTGTTTTTGGTTGACTGTGGCCTTGACCCCAAACCCGACTTCTGCGATCTGAACCTTTTCTCGACCTTCTCAAGTAGACCCACATCCAGACTGGTCTTGAACTGGTCTCCACTATATCTGATCTCCCTTCACTAGAGCAGAACCGCTCGAAAACTATCGAAACTCGATCTTTCTTTCTTTGCTTTCTTTATCACGTTTTGAACTGACTTTCAAGTGTTATGAATGTGTTCAAATGAGAGGGGATCGTGGGCTACTTATAGGAAACATCAACCAATCAGGAACAAGCCGCGTGGCAGCCCGGGTGTCGCTTCGCATGGCTCCGGACGCATGCGCGGCGACACCTCGTGCTCCACATGGTTGGCTGCATGTCTCAGTCTCATGCAGGATGACACCACGCCCTCTACCTGTCTGGATGCATGGCCTGGCTCCATTCAAGGAGACACCACGTCCTCCACATGTCTGGCCGCATGGCCTGGTTGCATGCATCGCAACACCTCGTGCTTGGCCGTTCCACCTCGTGCTTCTATGTGTCACTCCGCATGTTGTGATCATTTTTACTGGAACACCTCATGCTTCTCTTGCCACATACCATGCCAGGCAGTTGCCACCACGTCCTGATCTCATAGATCGAGCCACCTCGAGCTTCTCGGTCCATTCGTCCAATTTTGGCCTTTCCAGTGAATTTTTCGTCCCGCGATCAATCCCAATATTTTTCGACGCCGTTCTGATGATCTGATTATTTTTAATAAACTCCAAATGAATCCTGACTTGATGGAAAATATTTCCCGAGTTTCCGGCTTCTTCTAAAAATTCCAAAATACCGAAATTGGGGTTTTCCGCCCAATTTTCGGTCTTCCTGTTGTGCTTCCAAAAGTGTCATGCTTCAAACGTCTTTTGAGTAAATATACCAAATTGTCTAACCATTGTTTAGTGGGATACTTGACTCATGGTTCAGACAAAAACAATCTGATCGTCTGCGACTCGACCACCCATACTCGACCATTTTTTTTTATGGGTTTCTACAGCAGCGACCTCGGCACGTCGCTCCGGGAGGTCGCTCTGGGTGTTGGTAGCGACCTCAGGTCTTCGCTGCGAGATGTCGCTCCGGGTCTATTTTTGCACTCCAAAACGATGAAATGGCGAGCGACCTCGTGAGGTCGCTCTGGTAAGGTCGCTCTGAGAGGTAGGGCACAGCGAGTTCATGGCGTCGCTCCGGTAGGGTCGCTCCGGTAGGGTCGCTCTCATGCACTGCTCGTCCAATGATCACCTTTATCACCTCTTTTGAGCTCCAAATGCACTCAAATGTCTCCAAGAACTCCATGTGGTACTCCAATATCTAATAAAGACTCATGTATGCAAAATGCAACCTAAACATGGCTAAATCCTGGTCTATATGATCAAAATGCACATGGGTGAATGGATAACACAATGAAAATATGCAAGATATCAACTCCCCCAAACTTGTTCTTTTACTTGTCCACAAGTGAACTTTCTAGAACTCATAGGGAGAGAGGTTTGAAGGTGGGAGCTCATAGCCAAAAGAAACACATCTAGCACTCAATTCAACATCTAAATCCAACATGAGCACACTCTCTTATTATACTCTAGCTTCTCTAGGCATATCTCAACTCCTTTTGTCCTTACAATCATCATCAAACATCCACACATTCAAATCAACCAACTCTCACATTCATTAAACATAAAACATCAGGTGAATTCTTGCAAATGGTCAATTGGTCCAAATCATTTGGTTGGGTAAGGAAATGTTTTTTATTCAAGTGAGTCAAGAGGTTCAAGATACATGATCTTTAAGGTGGTTTACTCTCAAGACAAGTAGCCTTGACATTGCACATAATATATCTAAGAAAGGGATCAACTCATGCATATAATGCTCAATCTCCATTGTTCTACTCTTTTCCCAAACATACAATTTACACATCATTTCTCAATGTCAAACCCAACTCACATCTCTCACCAAAAGATCCTAAGAACATTTTTCACATAAAACTCTTTCTCTTTGAAATCTACAAGGGAT
>NC_027755.1:22026461-22060100 GCF_000695525.1 Brassica oleracea var. oleracea
CCCAATAAGACAATTCACTTAAACACAAAGAGTCATTTCTTTTCCTTTTTCATTGCTCCCAAATCATAATCACAACTCTCACCCCCCACCTATAGCTAGACAATAGAGTGCCTAATCTAGCAAGAATGAAAATCAAGCATTGTCGTTCCCCATACTCTCAACATTATGCACATGTAAGACTTTCCGAAAAAAGTCTCACTCATCAAACAATGAAAGCTTAAAAGGAAGAAAGGGTTTTGGGAGTGGTCGAGTTTGTCAAAAAGATTGGCGTAAAGGATGTGACAACTCAAGTGTGTATAGCCATGACTCAGTACACAAGGGACCATGAGCAAGAAGCATTAAGTTCGTTCAGTTCAAATAAGGTTGTAGTTGGCTTCAAATATTGAGTTTCAGCAACTAATGAGATTCAAGAAGAGTTTGATGTTAGGAGTTTTCAAGGCTCCTAAGACAAATGATGTAGTATAAAAGATTGTCGAACCAATTCTAAGGGATTTCAAAGCATTGAGAATGCAAGTACTCACTTAATCTAAGTGAAACCGATGATTTAAAAGATTTCTAAACTAATGATTAATGCTAATGCAGTTGCAGAATAATAAAAGAACTAGATAGGTTAAAATCTCCTACCCGCACGTTGAACATTTCTTGTGATGCTCACAGAAAATTGACAGACACACTGAACATACGTACCCCATATCTATAGTCTTCTTGTGGCAAAAACACCTGCAAGTTTTTTACATAAACCAATCTCTTGTAATATTTTGGAGGAAGAGATCCGAGCTATTGAAGAGTTCTATGGTTTGGTCACTTACGATGCTCGAAAATCAACTCCTACAGGTTTAGGAAGTTGTACAAAACCGCGGGTGTGCAAATCAGTTGCAAAGATCGTCTTTTACATGCAAACCAAGGTTAGGACCCATTGAGTACGCTAATGTACAAGACACGCTAAACCTGCGCAGGACAGGTGCAATATGTTTGGACTTGAGATGAGAGCATACCGTTAGAAACTGAAACAGCCCATCCAACTGTTTAGGTGCATGATGTACTCCGCCGGTTATGTAAGATGCCTGCATATATTGATGCCACAAGTGATGAAAAACTAATGCATAGGTTGAGGAGTTCAAGAGTTAAGAAGCATCTACTACGTGCATCAGACGTATAAAGGAAAAATGATATTACCTGCTGCAAAAATGCTGAGTTCTGTGTACCTATGTAACAGGAATCAATGGGAACCTACATAACCAATTGATTAAGTGACTTTAGCCTTGAGCCTTGTTGAGGTACAAATTTATGGAAATTCTGAGAATGTCAAGAAACTTAAATTCCAAGAACCAATCAAAATGAAGAGTACCATAAGGCGTTGGGCAGAGAAGATAGAGTTCATTACAGCTACATATCTGAAAAACAGAACAAAATCCTTCATGAGACCAGACAAACATAAGAAAATATTGCAAGTAGAAAAAGGTTATAGAGCAGAACATACTGTTCCGGGCCATCTGGGGAACCTTGCAAGCATAGAATCTGTATTTCACATACATGCCAATTGCACAATCAGCTCTATTTTATGGAACTATGCAATCAAACAGATAAATCAAAGGAGGGACGAGCCTATATGTACGAAATTGTACCTTAAGCTAAATATTTCTACAAAGCAATCAAGATGAGAAATATTATCTAAGACAATTGATTGAGACGTAGATCATACTGAACACGCACCCGAGGCTGGGGATGAAGATGTCCAGAACGGAAAACCCTCTGTATATCTAGCCAGAAAATCAGGAAAAACAAAAAGTGAAGACAGCATACATATACTACCAAATGACAATGGTGGTCCTAGAGACATGCCATCTGGTTTAGCCAAGAACACACATATGAACATAAAACGCTATGGCTTTTCCTAGTTGAACGAACCCGACATTGAAAGGAAGCTACTAGGCCTTAAGATTCCTAGCAGGTCTTATGTAGTATATATAGACAAAGCCTCATCCATTTTCACTTACCAAAAACACACACACAAACAAGAGTGATCAAATGCTAAACAAATTATCTCAAAAAGGATACAGCAGAGAGCCATGGAGAGTGATCCAGACAAGAGAGAAGAAGCAATTCTATCCACAAGCTCATCCCCCTCGGCGAGCTCCGCATCTCTGCCAATAAAATCTTCCAATTTCTCCAGCAAAGACCCAAAAAGAGCAGGCATTCCTCCAGTTCCCCTGCTCTCAGAGCTCACATTCGACGTCAAAGAAGAATCATAAATGTAATCACAGGAACTGTACCCAGTAGCTATCACCACAACTTGGTTCAACTGATTCAACCCCAAAACCGCGTTTAGAAACGCAAGCACCTAACATAACAAAACAGCGATCGTGAATACAAAACGAAAGCATTTCACAGATAAATAAAGCTCGCGAGAAAAGACACTTACTTACATGAGAGAGGAACTAAGAGAAGGTAGTCGATGTAGTGTCCCAGAATAAGGGATTCGTATCAAGCAACAACACTAGAAGACTAACATCATCTGCCACACAGAACAATTTCAGATGAGAAACGCAGCTAAAGCGATTCATAGGGTTTCGAAGTGGAGACCTGAATACAGCTTAGAAGCAACGGACGCCATCGCTTCCGCAGAACGCGAGTCAGAGTTTCAGTGCCGAGAAAACTTCCCGCCGGTTTGCTGAATCAGTGGCGTAAACCGTCGTCTCGAGCTTCCGATGATTCGAGGGACACTAGAATCGGAGTTTCGACTGCTATAACTAGGCCTGGCCATTCGATATATCGGTCCGGTTCGGTTATTTGGTGTTTCGGGTAATTCGGATAGGGCTCTACTTGACCTATTTTCGGTTCGGTTCGGTTTGGATAGTTTTGGATTCTGTTCGGTTCGGATAATATATGTAGGAAACGGAAAATACCCGGAAAAAATTCATTTCTCATTTGGATCCGGTTCGGGTTCGGATAGTTCGGGTAGTTCGGATAGTTTTGATAAAATATCGGTTATTTAGGGTAAATATCAAATAATTAGGATGATTTAGATAACAATTTTGGATATTTCGGATTATTTTGGATATTTCGGATAAAACTATCCGGATAATTTCAGATACTTTCGGATATGTCAAATACTTTATAATTATTTAGTTATCCTCAACTATTTTCAGATATTTTTAATAGAATTTTAAATTAAAAATATATATTTAGTTATGTTATCTATATTAATAAAGTTGGGTTTAGTCCCTCCTTGTGCTGCCACCACATCATCAATATGCATAGGGCATTTTTCGCCACGTGTCACTTCATTAAATCTTCAAAGAAATCGATTTTTTTCCATTCTGAAAAACATCTCGAAACCCATTATGGGCTCTACAACACAAAGACTTCTGTTCGGGCCTATATCATGTTGTTTTCCCAAGCCCAGGTTTTGTGTGTGAGCTTACGATCCCTCTTCCGCTTCATGTAATCCAAAATTAGGGTTTCTGTAATCGAAGAGCTTACCATCCAGTTCCTCGGCCAAGTAACGCTCGGGAGTTATGTCATTCAATGAGGAAAACCTAAAAATCTCATGAACTCATCTTCATTGCTGCCTTTATTTGCTGTTCAGTAGATCTCTTCACCATCAATATATACTTTCGACGTGGCCTCCCCGTTTCCGATAGTTTCCGCCAATTACTTCTGGACTGAATCTCTCAGACAACATCTTCAAAAATGGCAACTTCCAGCTACACCTTCTTGAGTTGAAGACACGCCAGTGAAAAGATATTGTTCAGACGAGACTTCTCCGTTTTTGGGCGTCTCAGAATGTGAAGAGAGGAGGTTAATTGATGAGCGTGGATATGCTACTGCTTGATGCCAAGATATTTTGTTTAACTGAGATCTTTTTTAATTAACTACATTATTATCGAAGTTGTGGGCAAGTAAAGGGGACTAGAACTTCATACAATAAAAGAGACTCAGAGTACAACGCATCATGATTACCATAAGCATCAAAAGGTATAAACTCATACAGTTTTTTTTCTATTAAAGTTTAGTCAACTTTCTTTATCATGCAACTAGCTCCAATTTTTAAATATATAGTATGCCCGTTTATACTGAAAAGTAATATTCTAGTTGTCTTCACTATTTCGTGATTTGGTATTTACTATATACAAACTGCTTTTGGACCAAAGCAAATCAACATTATATCATATGTATGTTTTATGGATAAACGTGAAACCATCTCTAAATAAAATTCTTAGTCTTACGAATGCAGGTTCCAAATAATTAATGAGCATTATCTCTGTAGAACCCATACATTTGTATAGATTATACGTTCCTTTCTTAATAAATAATTTGAGCTGTCATCCTAAATTATAATTTGATCTTATCTTCTCCAATGCTTCAAGCAAATGTAGAAAGCAACTAGGTCCATGAGTTGGCATGTATAAAAAATTTCGTAACTGTCGTTCCAGGAACTCAAATGTATGCGTAAGTGTGTTTGAAGGATTGGCAAAAGCCCTTGATGAAATGAGAATTTCTGAGTAGGAGTATTAAACCGAAGGTGGTGGTTGCCACAAACTTCAACCCTAAATTGGGAGTAAGAAATTAACCACCATTTCTTAAGCATGATATAGCTGGTCTTAAAATGTTAATTGACTCAAGTTCTTTTTTAGGTCGGCTCTTCCTGGATGCAACCTCTGCAATCCATTTCTATTTTAATAATGAGAGTGGTGAAGGTAAAAGTTATCTTGAGAGGTAATGACTTTCACCACTATTTTCTACATAAGGAGAATACTTTAATAGTCCAAACCCACTGACTAAAAGCGGTTCTTATTTAGGACATGTGGCATTGGCAAAGGCTCGACCTCCGGCCCTACAAAATATGGGGGTGTTAAGAAGATTGAGTGAATGACGGTAGCAGAGCTTAATGACCGTCATGAAATCTCTAGCGCAGGTTTGCCGTTAAATCAAACATAATTTATCTTACTGCAACATATATGACCCGTGTGTGCCTCTAATAAATCAAAATAAATTCAGTCAGAAGAATTCATTTGCATTGGCATTGTAAGTTGAATCAACACATCAAATGGATGGTGCTACATTTCTTGCTCCAAGTGCTACCGAAAATTGCAGCGTGAGTTTACATCAGTCACAAGGGCTTCCTGTAATGAGGTGAATGCTGTTGGAATCATAAGGTAAGCCATCCTTAACGAGACCACCAATTAAAGTTCCATTTTTCAATTCTCATCCCGTATATGTTTCAAAGTAAGACACCATTCTGAGAAACTATGCTAGGTACCATGTGCAAATGACTGTTTGGTGCAACCGACACTAACACATTTGTAGCTTTTGACACTGAAATAACTAAACTGACCAATATCCAGCCTGCAGACGTCTCCCACCAGCAGGTTCTTATTTCTGCTGACTAGCACTTTCAAGTTCTTATTTTTTTTAGGAAACGACTACTAATATTTTCACATTCTTTCGCTTATGAAAGCCACAGGTCCACAAGACCCAAAGGTTGGGACCTTCCAAAATGCTTACAGGAGATTGTTGGGTGAACTTTAACCTTCTATTTAAACATATCTCACTTCAACTTCACTACAAAATAACAGAATTTCACTCTTGCATTCTTAACAACAAGTCAACAACCAATGTCCTCCCTAGCATATTTTTGAGGTCCAGTTGGTCAATATAACCAGCACCAAATTATTAACAATTTAAAATAATTGGTTTAATTTTCTTAGTCATTTGTACATTTAATGTTAAACTTAGATCAGTACATAAATTAATTAAAATTTTCCATAAAAAATTTCTTCACACCGAAGATATAATAATCTGCATATAGAAAACAAGAAAAAAATGGATTCATATAGATCGTTTTGAATACTGATGCAAGGTCACGAATATATGTTCTCCCTCAGCCTTCGTATATTCATCATTCGAAATTAAATCAAATCAGTTAATTCATAATCTCAAAAGGTTCCACAATCAGGTGAACCCAAAACGAACAGTTGAATATATAACACATTTTTTCCGGTAAGAACGATCGACGGATTATTATTCTTCACCACACCTCGGGCACCGAGGTTTCAAAGAAACAACTTGAGCACATTAGAGATTCTCAACACTTTCTCTTTCACAACTAACATATTGCAGTTCCTCTCCGTTAAATATTATCAGCCACTTTTGCTGTGTAGGAACACCAGCTATTCCTTGGCAAATGGCAACTGGCTAAGAAGAAACCATCACAAACTGATGAACGTAACACAGAGTCTCTGGTGGGCTCAAATCGAGAGTTAGGAAACGCTCTTCGAGTAACAATAACCCAGGTTTACAATCCACTAATAACATAACAAAGTGACCAATATAGAGCTATCTTGCTGCACATGCAATCTCTATCACAGCTTAATTGTTTTTCCTTAACACAAGTTCCATGAATAAAAAATTCCCAAAACTTCTTCAAAGTTTAAAACATCGGCCACCATAGTAAAGAACACAGACTTATTCAAACATGTATGAATTACAAACAAACAAAAACAACTTTTACAAAAAGAAAACCAACGACCCATTAAAATAATTTCATATATAATATTTTTTCAAAAAAAAGAAAAATTTCATATCTAAGAACAACAACATACCATATATCACAAACCAGATACCAAACACTAACAATTCTCAAAACACGAAATTTTAACTTCATAACAAACTAGCATATGCACCAACATAAGTAGCAAAAACATGACCTCCACTTCAAATAACACAACTAATCAACAACATAATTTACAAGTTTGAATATCACAAAGGTCAACAATCCGCGCGAAGCGCGGAAACACCACTGGTATGTAGATATAGTTAATATTTTTATATATTCAGGTACCCGTTCGGTTCTCGGTTTGGTTCCGGTTCGGTTACATTAGATATAAAAATATAGAAATCGTTCGGATATTTGAGGGTATTGATCTGGTTCCGGTTTCGGGTATTTCGGTTCGGTTCCGGTTATTTTGCCTGGGCTTAGCTATAACCATACTAAGAAGCATCCGAGATCACCGACCCGTTTCTCTGATAAGAATCCGGATCCGATAAACGGGTTTCGACCCAAACCAGGTTCAAGCCCAATATTTTACGACGCAAGCCCAACAAATCTTTAATTATTCGTATTTTCTTGAGAATTAAGCTATAAACACGATGTTACACAATCGTATATAAATACGTAAATGATACAACTACTACATTTGGTTTGAGAAATTTAAACCCGCCGGTTTAGCCAATCCAATATGACTCCAGCGATGATTCCTCGTTCCGGTTCAAAGAGCAGATCATGCAACAACCCATCAAACAGCTTGATCGACTTGTCGGACGAGGAAGCTTCATCGTACAGTCTCTGAGTAGCTTTAGGATCCGTAACCGTATCAGCAGTGCCGTGAAGCACAAGAAACGGGACCTTGATTCTATTCAGGTTCTCCAGCAAATGGGAACCGAGTCTAAGGATCTCGTAACCGGTTCTTGCTCTGATAAACCCCGTGTAGACTAACGGGTCAGAGTATTTAGCCAAGAGAGCTTCCGGGTCGCGAGAAACAGGCATTATTTTCTTTTTAGCAGCACTCAACTGGTACCTTGGGATGAGGAACGCGAGGAAAGGTGCAATTACCTGTTGAAACAACAATGTTGTAATGTTTTCAAGACGAAAAGTTAAAAAAACATGTTCAGGTTTTGACGTACACCAAAGATGGGATGAGATGGTTGGACTCCTACTGCGGGTGAAGTTAACACAATGCCTGAAACTTGAGCTTCGATCTTGGGATCTAGCATAGCCTGCAAGAGTAGTTTATATAGTCAACATATAGTTTCAAGAGCAGTGATATGAACATGTTTTAAGATCTTTTGACCTTTAAGATGATGGCTCCTCCTGTTGAGTGACCAACGCAGAAACAGGGCAGTCCCGGGTTTTCTGCGATTACCTTCTCAAGAAACGAGCTCTGCAGATAATTGCTTTTAGGAGATGTGATTTTTGAAGCAACGGTATGGTTTATGAAAATGGTGAGCCTTGTGAAACTTAAAAAGAGACTTATACCAAATCTTCCAATTTTTTAAGAGATTTAATTGTTGAAGCAATGATATGGTTTATGAAGATGTTGAGACTTTGACTATACCAAATCAGTGACAGCATAATCAAGAGAAGGAACATAAGCATGAAGTCCATCGCTTCCACCATGACCTGTTCGGCCAAGATAAAACTCCATTGAGTAGCGAAAATATAAAATTTGTAAACTAGCATAACTTGGAATAGTTAAAGTGGTTGTATTACCGATCCAGTCTATTCCATAGACCTTGAATCCATTAACATTTAGCTGCTTAGCAAAGTCATTATACCTTCCACTGTTGATCGTTTGAATAACCTGAGTTAGGCTTCCTCTATGGAACGAAAACTTAAGATCAAAATCCAAAGCTACAAAACAAACCTGTGTTCGTTCAGACCGTGGAGCAGAACAACAATCCCCCTGCAAGCAAGCTCACAGACATATATATATATCAGCAACAAAAAGATTAAAAGAAGACAATAAACAAGAGACTAAAGATAGAAAACTTGGAATAAAGGTGAACGTAAAGTTACATAGCCAAGAGATCTAGAAGATCATTGTATTATATACACTAAAAAGTTTTCTCTTGACCAAGTCTTCAGTGTGTATACTATACATTGATCTTCGAGATCTCTTGACAAGTTAGCAAAATCATCAATAATCTTTACAAGATTGTCTCAGCTATTGGTTTGATCTTCTTCACATGAATGTTAACAACTAGTCTCAAACAACCACAGCAATAATGAATCCAAGAAATGCAACAACTAGTCCCAAACAACCACAACAACTCCATGAATCTGAATAACTTAACATTCTTAATTGTTTAGTCTTAGAGCTCTTAACTATAAAACCAATCAAACTAATGAAATCTAAGTAAGGCACAATAGAATCAAATGTAATAAAAGGTAAATGCCGAGGTAAAAGCTAGGACCAGCTGAGGAAAAAAAAGACAAAAAATAATCAACATCATAATTAAAGCTCAAATTGTCGAGAACCACAAGTCTCGAGACAGGAGAGGGACCTCTTCTCGTTGGATTTCTCAGCAATGGCCTAAAATATCTTTTTTTCTTTAATTAATTTCACCTAACGAGTTTCCATAGAAACCATCGAATGATCAGTAACCGACAAGACAACAAGTAAAGAAACGAAATTGGCAGGAGAGTGGGACCTGTTCTTAACGGAGCCAACACGTGTCCACGACTGAGTGAACAACGTGTCGCCTCTCTCGGTCGTGAAGAAGGAGAAATCTCTAACGGAGCTTCCGTCGCCGCCGTTATCCTCCAAAACCCGCCGCATTGCTAAACCCCGTCTAACCGCCACTTCATCATCAACAACCACCGTCTTCGTCGGCTGCGGCGTAGGTGACGGCGAAATGCAGCAGACGACGTTCCGCTTCCTCTGTTTAACCTCTTTGGTTTGGATGACTGTCACGAAGCGGTTAAGCTCCCGCGTGGAGAAGAGAGCGCTGGTGCCAGGTGTCAGAACCAACGGTGAGGAGATTGATCTCATTGGCGATCGCCGACGAGCTGTAGCATTGATCGGATGATGATTTCGAGTACCGTCTACATTGAATGGTAATGAGATTCCAGTGGCTAATACGATCGTTCTCCCGCTTGAGCAGATCATAAACAAAAGGCGAATTTGTATCGCCCTTCTCTGAAATTAGATTAATTCGAGAGTTGAAATAGGAAAGAAAAGTTAGGGTTTTTCTTTGTTTGATGAACAGACCCAAAAAAAAACACACAGAGAGATCTCAAGAAGAAAATTCTGATTAGCAGAATCGCGAGAACAGTGAAGCAGTTTGGTAGTTAAGATTTTTTTTAAAGAACTATTGGAGGAAAATTATTAAATAATTCAGTCTTTTTTGTTTGTAACTAGCTGGGGGCTCTGAGAGCACCACCATCGGTGAAGTTCTATAAAAATCAGTATACAAACCATTAAATAATAATATTATTGTTGGAACAAAGGTGAAAATCGTGTCTCTTTCTGTATCTTATTACTCAATCAAAGTGTTCCCTTATATAGGGTTTAGAAGGAATAGATAAATGGAAAGATGGAAAGAGTACAGATCATTATCCTGAAAGAAAAAAGGAAATCTACTTAGAGATAAACATAGAGAAAAGGAAACTATCCTATGTCTAAAGTCGGCCGCTCTCTCTCCCTTTGGGCCGCCGACTCTCTCTCTCCATAGGCAACGGTTTGGGCCTTTGGTTACTAGCAATCTACATTGTTCATAACAATTATAACATAATAAAAAAATTTGATTAAAATTAATTTTATTGGTAAATGATAAACCACTAATATCATGACACATAGCAAAATAAATTTTAGGACCATTTCTAAAAGTACTACTTATAGAACTTCTCTTAACCTTCTCTCTCCTTCTGTTATTATTTTAATATTTAAATTTTTTAGAACCTCGTGTAAATGCAAACGATGGACGTGCTCTGAGATAAATTTATTTATACGGCTGTGACTGTCAAGCCAAAACGACGAGAGGAGTCTTTTACATACGCCACGTGGCGTGTTATAATCATCTCCGGTGATGCCAAAGCAGCTTTTAGATTCTCAGCATATACCCCCGAAAATTTAAAAATCTTACGTTTATTTTTTCTTGTTTCGCTACAAAAATCAAAATTCGATAGTAGCTACAAACACAAGTTTTAGAGATGTAGTCCCAGCCTGTGCCACTTGCATCTTATCTGACTGACACAATCTGAATTTTGTTCGGTGAGTACCTTGTATCGTCTGCTTTTACCGTCGGTTACTTTGTATCAGCTGGTGTGACCGGGAGCTGGTATCGTTCAAAGCGTTTTCTCCAACTTGTCTTTAAGCTAACGCAATGGTGGCATAAAAAAGGAAAATAGAGACCAGCAGCTAGAAATGTTAAACTATGAGAATACAGTTACACTTACAACTTGCAAGAAACCAAAATGAATATAGTCCAAGTTTACTAGGGTTTATTGGTTGTTGTATTTTAATAGATTTGAAAATCTGAACTAAATCTAGTGTTATTGGTTCGATGATTTTTAAATCTGTATTAAAATCATGTGTTATTGGTTTAATGATTCATAAATTCTGTATCAAATCAAGTGTTATTCAATTTTACGAATTTACTAATATATTTGATTTTATAATGGATTTGAATGAATTTGTTTGGATTTTTTAGTTAAAAATACAAAGATTCAAATCCGATGGAAAACCTACGGATTTGCATATTTTACTTTATAAATACTATATGGATTTATAAATCAATCAAAATATATAAACCAATAACACCTATACAGCTCCCTCAAGTTTTAATTATTATTATTTTTTATTTCACCGGTTTCCAATAACAAGAGTTGTTGTAGTATAGTGGTAAGTATTCCCGCCTGTCACCCGGGTGACCCGGGTTCGATACCCGGCAACGGCGATTAACTGTTTTTTGTGTGGTGTTTTCAAATACCAGTACACTCGCCACAACGTATCTATCTATATCTCTCTCTCCAGCTGCATCTTCCCTTTCTCTTTTTTTTTTTTTTTTGGTTTCTAACGTTCTTGTTTATTATGGCAGGTTGGTTTTGAGATGGTGGACCTTTTGGCTGATGCAGAAGGGATATCTGTGAACACCGTTAACTTCAAGGCCTTGTTTGGCAGAGGTTCCTTTTTTTTTTTTCATTCTCCGTTGTTTTCTTTTCTCAAAGTTTGAACCTTTAGGCCTTGTTTGAAACAATGATTAACTTTGTTTTGAGAATCCAGTGAGCTTGACAAGTTCTGTTCCATAAAACCTATTTGATGTACATAACTTGTTTGTAAAGTTTCCTACTTTGAGAAGATTGAAACAGTCTTTTGGACTGTTTCTAACTTTGGCTATTGGTTTTTTCTATTATAGGTCTTATTGGACATGTACCGGTTATGCTGGCGAAATCTCAGACTCTCATGGACGCAAGTGATGAGTCTGTAAGTTAGCTCATCGCAAAAAAAAAAACAACTTTAAGTGTATGTGTATTTTTACTTGTAAATCAACTTATTGATTGGTGGAACTGTCTGAAGGTCGCACAAATTGTTTCCTTTTACAAGATCTAAACCAAGTACTTATGGTATGCATTTATTTCTTCCCTCTCTTTCTCGCCCTCCAAGTTCTTGATTTAAAGTGCATATGCGACGGTCTTAAAGATCTTTCTGTACCCTCTTTCAGATCTACGAAGATTTAGCTTTGCCCTTTGGTACACTGCGTTTATTGCCAAAAGGTGGTCACGGTGGGCACAATGGGTAACAAAAGCTTCTCACTGTGTTATCTTTACAGGTTAAAGGATGTTTTTACTACTTGAAAAACAGAGTGGATAGATAATTTTCTACTGTTTTCACTATCAAGTTTTCAAGAAGAGAAACTCTAGAAGCTGTGTTTTGACAAAACAGCATTTGATGAAAGTCATTTACTTGCAGGATGAGAAGCATCATCGATGGCCTAAAAGGGAACTGCAATTTTCCTCGTCTAAGAATAGGTATATAAAGTTTTCAACTTTTACTCCACTTTGGGGACATACATACAAATTGTTTTATGTTTCATATCAGGGATCAGCCAATTATATTCTTAGCCAGTTCAGTAAAGAAGAACATGAACAGGTACAGAACCTAACACACTATCAAGTTTTGTAGAAGAAAAGATAAAAAGAAGCCTGATTGTTTTCTGGTTCTTGCAGTTGGATAATACATTTCGAACCGGGTTAAAGGGAATAAGGATGTTGTTGTTTGAAGGGGTTAGCGACAGTGGAACCTTTGTCAACACTCCAAAAGACTAATCTATGGAGTAGCTCAAAAGGAGAGGGATTGTTTGTTTCATCACATAGGAAAAACTGCAGGCCGTTTGATTCATTAATATGTTATGTGTTCAATTCATAATCCCTTTGAGAAAATTTTAAATCAGCAGGAAAAAAAACAGATTAATTAGCTTAGTTTTAACTAAATTTTAATATCAAAATTTAATCAAAATATATTCTCATCGTTTCAAATTAATAGATTTTTTTTCATATTTTCATAAAAATTACTACCTCCGTTCCTGAAAGTAAGATGTTTTAGATTTTTTTCTTGTTCCACAAAGATAGATTTTCTATATTGTTAAGGTACTTTTTTATACTTTTGAGGAACATTAATTGAGAATATTTGAATTGATTAAATTTCATTGGTGGAAAGTTATTGGAAAGTGTATAATAAAGTAAAAAATAAATTAAATTATAAACATTTATTAAATTCTTAATAAGCGTGCATACTATAGAAAATCTTACTTTCACGAACAGAGAGAGTAATAAACATGAAAATTTTGTCATTAATATACTATGATGTATTTAATATGTGCGTAATATCATGAAATTGAATGAGAGAGTTACATAAAAGGACACACTCTGTCTTTAGTTTTCGCTGAGAGACACTTTGTCAACTTGACACACTTTTTCTTGCCAGCTATTTTTTTTCTAGACATAATTGACCATGCTTTTTCGTAATGAAAAGTTAGTTCGTGAGGTAATTGAGTTGTAATCAAGTTTGTGTTCAGTTGCAATTAATGATAAAGGTTTAAATTAAAAGGTAGGTATATCAAAAAAGTTAATTGTTTTGGGGCGTTGATTCTGTTTATAAGCATAAGATCTAACGACTGTTGATAGTGTTTGGTAGATTGTGCAGTTAAGAGGGCTACTCTTCGTCTTAACGAAGAAGATGAAGAAAAAAATATTTATTTATTAATAGGTGGAGATGCTCTTCTCGAGGTCAAAAATAAAATATTGTGTTCTACCGTAGATGTGTTCGTGGAAGTGTAGCGGTGGATGGATAATATTTGTTTGTTATTGTTGGATTCATGTGGATATGATCTCGTGGTTAGACTAACATAAAGGCTCGTCCACAAAATACCCTAAGGTTTTTCTTGATGTTTTTGGTTAGTTATTGTGAGTGATATTTAGTTTTTGGATATCAAAAAGTAGAGCAAAGTAAACAAACAGAGAGCAATAGATTAGTTAACTACCAAAAGAATAACTCAGTCTAAATTGGTGGCATTAGAATACATGAGAAGAAGTAGCTGAAAGGGCACATTAGTAGTACAACAAAAGGTGCCTCCCGAACAGAAAAAACATAGGGATGAGATGACTTCTCAGTTGTTGTGGTCAACGAAGACTTGGTCAGTAGGAGAGTTGTGAACAGACTTGACAGGTGAGTTGTGGTCAGGTTACTTGTGGCTAGAAGAGTTGTGGTTAGGCAAGTCGTGGTCAGCGGTCAGCGGAGACTTGGTTAGGAAAGTTGTGAACATGTGAGCGGTGGTCAGTCGAGTTGTGGTCAGGGTAATCTTGGTCAAGCTATTTGTGGTCAGGAGATCTCTACAATTAAGGCCAATTATAGTCCCAAACTCTTGAGGGCCTAACCTAAGGGGATCGGCTCCAAACACAGTCCAGAGCGTGTAGTCTAGTTTACAAAGAAACTGTCGGGTCAAAAGACATTGTATTAGCTTAATAATACAATTTATTAGTTTACAAAGAAACTGCCTAGGTCTTGAATGTGTCTTTTTTTTTCCGTCAAGCTTTTGTTTATTAAATAAAGACGGGCCTATCCCAATATCCTTACACAATAAAAAAGTCCACGACCCGATTAGCTAAACCAACAACAGACTAAAAAAACGGGCTTAAAGCCGAAAGGCCCATCACCGACACTGCCCAGATCCAGCGGCACGTGTGGGCTTTATCCTCTTCTTGTCTCATCCCGGCGGTTCCGCCGAACGGCTCAACACCGCCGAACTTGTCACGGAGAGCGTCATCGGACTAACCGAGAGCTCATCCCAATCATCACACATCGTCTACTGGGCATTTTAAGCCCGAGACTCAAGACCTCAGCTTTCCTTCTCTTGTCGTCGTCACCGATGATGGAAAGCTTCACCTTATACCGAGATCTCATCCATTCTGACCCAAACAACCACCTTGACGACAAGAGCCACCACGCAGTTTCCACCAAAGCCAAACTAGTAACCAAACCCCAAAAAACTACGGGTCCAAAACCGACAGCGTAGAGCTAGTGAGCCTCTACCCTCCGGAACCAAAACCGACAGCGTAGAGCTATGTGAGCCTCTACCCTCCGGAGCTAAAACCGGCGAAGACGGAGCAGAGAATACCTCCCCTTCCCGGGAACTTGAACCGGCGACGGCGAAGCTGAGGAAGCGCCGGCGAAGACGGAGCAGAGAATACCTCCCCTTCCCGGGAACTTGAACCGGCGACGGCGAAGCTGAGGAAGCGTCCACCTCCCGGAGAAAAGCCGGCGTCGACGGATCTGTGATAGCCTCCATCTCCCGGAATCACCACTTAAACATGCAAGCTTATCTTCTCACGCCATGGGCCTCGACGCGAGCGTGTCTTCCCTCCAAGCGGAGAACCACCTTTGGAAGATGGCTCCAATCCAGAGCTCCGACAAGGCGTTCGGTGATAGGCGACGGAAAAGAAGCAAAAAAAAACCTCTTTGACGGAAAGAGAAAGGTTCCGACGCCGGCACGGACGCTCACGCGCCGGCCGTACGCCGGATCCGATCTCAGATCTCCTTTCTCTCTCCTTTCTCTCTCTTCCAAATTTGTTGCCAATTACTGTTTGCTTTAAAATGGTATTGAATGTGTTTCCTAGGGTAATTTTCTCAAATTGAATACACTTTTTAATGATAATAATTTTTAATAAAATCAATAGTTTTTGTAGTAAATACAATTTATCGAAGGTTCGTTCTTCAGTGAGAGGATTCGAGCTTTTCTATAGTCTAGACAACACTCGTGCTCCGTTTCGTCTGACACCGAGATTGCACTCAGCACCGTCCCGTGTTCAAACCCTCCGACGAGCTCTCCGGCAGCCATGTACGGCGGAGGTGGGTTTCTCTTCAAACCCTTGATTTGCTTTCTTTTTTTCCTCTCGTTACAAAGTCTGAATCTTTCGGTGGTGGGTTTGTTCCACAGATGAAGTGTCAGCTATAGTGGTTGACTTGGGTTCGCACACTTGCAAGGCTGGCTACGCCGGCGAAGATGCTCCCAAGGCCGTCTTCCCTTCCGTAAAGCTCACTCTTTTTTCGATCTTTCGTGCTTCTTATTGTTTTGATTCTATCATTTGATGTAGTCGGAGCTTGGTGTTAGTGTAGAATCGCGGTTTGGTCTCTTGTATCTTCAGACAATGTGAGTTACTAACTTAAGGTTCTTCTCATGTGTTCATAAGGTTGTTGGGGCAGTAGATGGAGTAGAGGCAATGGATGTGGATGTTGATTCTGCAAAGACAAATTCGAATTCTGAGGATTCAAAGTCTGAAAAGGAGAAGGGTAAACGCAAGCTCTGTGTGGGATCTCAAGCCTTGAATTACCGCCGGGATCATATGGAGGTTATTAGCCTTTTTATCCTCTTTTGATTAGTATTGAAAGTGTGAAGTTTGTTAATGAACTGCAAGTTGTATTTTCTGACTCACCAGATCTTGTCACCAATCAAAGATGGTATAGTTTTTGATTGGGATTTGGTGGACAACATATGGGAGCATGCTTTCAGGTAACGGTATAAAGCTTTAGACTTTTTCTTGGTTGTTGTTTGATGTCATCTCTAATATGTTCTTTTATGTGTGAAGGAGTTGTCTGATGATTGATCCTAAGGAACATCCCATGCTGCTAGCTGAGCCTCCTTTAAACACTCAACAGCAGAGAGAGAAGTCAGGATTTATCTGTTTATATATATCCTTTTTTTTTCTATATTGATTCATCTTGGAGTGTGTTACTGATTTTCTCAAATGTATGACTGACAGGGCGGCAGAGCTAATGTTTGAAAAATACAAAGTTCCAGCATTGTTTATGGCTAAGAATCCTGTATATTCCCTCTTACCTTGTGTCATTGGTCTCCTGCTCGCTCTTTTGAATTCAGATGTCTAACTATAGTTTTTTTGGTGCTAGGTTCTGACCTCTTTTGCTACTGGGCGTGCTACTTCATTGGTTGTTGACTGGTAAGACTTTTGTACTACAAAATTATTGAAACTTTTCTCTAGTATGTGGAAGCTTCCACTTTTGTCATCTTGTTTCTGTTTGTTGTGATTAATCTGAGGAGGCACTGATGGTACTTTTATCCATACTATATTGTGTTCCAGCGGTGGAGGATCAACTACTATTTCACCTGTGCATGAAGGCTATGTCCTTCAGAAGGTATATGTATTACTAGACTTGACTAGAACTCAAGCTTTGTGATGCTGTTTCTTTGGGTTTAGATTTTCTCCTGCAAGAGAAAGTTTTCTATCTTTATTTCCAATGTGTTTCCATCTTTCTTTACTCTCCGATTGTTGACCATCTTGCAGGCTGTTGTGTCGAATCCAGTTGGAGGGGAATTTCTCACTGACTGCTTACTGAAAAGCTTGGAGTCTAAAGGAATTAAAGTAAGTTAAACTAATTTTTACACTGCTATTCTTTTGAGCCAATTTATCTGAATTTTGCTGGTTATATCTTTTGCAGATAAGGCCTAGATACTCTTTCAAGAGAAAGGAAGTACGCCCAGGGGAATTCCAGGTGTGTAGATAGATCAGTTGATGAAACTACTATTTGAGTATCCTTTATTTATTGAGACACATAACAAGAAAGGGTTTTGAAAATTAATTGTGTGTTCTTGACATAGTAGATGTGATATTCTTAGTGGGGAATGTGACAGAGAAATTTTAGCATTTGTCTCATTTTCAGTTTAGATAGTAGCACTAGCAAATTGTTTAGAGGTCGTTGGAGTGTGTAGTATCTTATCTCCTCTCTTTGGATGCTTGCAGGTTGAAGATGTAGGTCTTCCTGATACCACGGAAAGCTACAAGCTCTTCTGCCAGGTCTGTAGTTGATAACTACACCTGTTTGAAAATCTCTGTTGTTTAATAACTCGGCGTTTTTTTTCTCAACAGAGAATGATAGTGGGTGATATCAAGGATTTTATTTGCCGGGTTCCTGATACTCCCTATGACGGTATGTATGTTATGCTCTTTTGTCTTCCATTGGTTTGAGAAATTGTTTTTTCTTCAGAATCTAGAGTGTTTTAAGAGTTGAAATGTTAGGTATTTTTATCTTTAAATGTTCATTGATCTTGTAGCCTTAGTTTTCCTGATGTGTTGCTTTTATCTGCAGACAAGTCATATTCAAACATCCCAACTACATCCTACGAGCTTCCTGATGGCCAGTAAGCTCCTTTTTATATATCTATTGCGATTTTTTTGGTGTGCCTCAGATGTTTATGCTGCAGTTGCTGTTGCTTTCCAAGTATAAGATCTGTGGTTGGTATACTGCAGGACACTCGAGATTGGTGCTGATAAGTTCAAAATTCCTGATGTGATGTTCAACCCGTCCATAGTTCAGGTACCAAAACTCAGCACCGCTTAAGCTATGGATTGTATCTTCTCTTGAGCTGTTTTGAGTCTGAAATAGTTTTGTCAAAGATTTTATTGAGTGACTCTCTGTGTTTATTGAAACCTCCAAGACAATTCCTGGAACGGAGAAGTATGCAGAGATGATTCCTTCTGTTCGTGGGTTGCCACACATGGTAAATGCGTAGTCTCTACTCTAGTCACTGCAAACGGTTTCGTCTCTTTACTGACTCTAACTCCACTCTCCATTTTATAAACTTGAACAGGTCATGGAGAGCATCAACAAATGTGATGTGGATATCCGGAGAGAGTTGTATAGTAGCATACTGGTAACGTATCAATCAATTTTCAACTCTTAAGATCCCTAACTTGTATAGTAGATATTCATACTTTTTTCTTCAGCTTGCTGGTGGCACATCATCAATGCAGCAGTTGAAAGAACGTCTCGAAAAGGACTTAATAGAAGTATTGTCCTCTCTCGCTTGCAAACTTTCCTTGATTTTTTAAGATGTCCTAAAGAAAAGCGTTTATCATCCATCTGTTATCTTTCATTTCAGGAGTCTCCTCACTCTGCTCGGGTCAAAGTGTTGGCGAGTGGTAACACAACAGAAAGAAGATTCAGGTTTGATATATAGTTTCACTTCTAAGAGTTCACACAACTCATTGATTGTTCCTTTACTGACCATTAAGATTTTGAATCTTGAGTAATTAAATACCTTGTTATGTTATATATATATATATATGTGCAGTGTGTGGATAGGAGGGAGTATATTAGCATCATTAGGCTCGTTTCAACAGATGTGGTTCTCCAAATCAGAGTAAGTTTCTGCCTTTCGTTACTTCTTTCCATTGATCACAGACTCCCAAAAAAGAAGCTGATATTTAGTTTCTCGGGTAACACATGAAGGTACGAAGAACATGGCGCTTCATACATCCAGAGAAAGTGTCCTTAAAGAAGCAGCTTCAGATTCTGTGGAACCTGGGAAGATAAAAGAAACTTGAAAACTAGCTAATGTGTTCATCTCATGGATTCATCTATGTTGTTCTTGATACATTTTCTATCTTTACCTTTATTGCGAGTTTAGAAAACTTTGACATTAACAAAAAAATTGTAATTTTAGTGCTATTTTACTTTCTTTAGTGTTACGAAAAAGCCAAAGGAAACACGTGGAATAGGTAGTTTTTTTTCATAATCAGAACCTTCCACGTTACTAAATCAAGTTAAATCCGGATTAAGCTGAATCTAACAACTTTATCGTGTTACTCAAATGCTAAGCACTTTGTGAAACTTTGTAGATATAAAAACATACGAAAATTTCAAACCACAAGCTTAAAAGTCACGACACTTAAATTGTCAGAGACAAAGTACAAATGGGCGTAACTTCTCCGCCACTACAGACTTGCGTGTCATGTCTCCAGATCTGCATGCAAAACCGATCCACTAACCTACATCCACGTGTCACTATCTGTCACGTCTCTCTAAATAACGTTTTACTACCAACCTTCTTGTGGACGGTAAGAATCGCCGACGTGCCCTTCATTTATTTATCCGATCTCACATTTTTTAATCTTCCCATTGCGTGCGGCTCGAGTCTGTTTATACCAGCAAGAAAAAACACTCGTTTTTGTGTTCTTCAGGGTGACAAAACCATGCAGAGGTTCGTTGACGATGCTCTCGCTGTCACAAAAGAGTGAGTTCCTCCTCTCTGCTCGATTCTTGGATTCATCACTGCATGTTTAGTGATTTTTTTGTGATCTCTGATTTCAAATAAATTGAGGGAGTGGTTTTTGTAGTTGAGCTAAAGACTTTTTTTTTGAGCTAAAGACTATATCCTCCAGCTTCTAATTTTTACATTATTTTTGAGAGATTTAGTGGCTAATTAATAGTTACTGATGATCAATAACATCTTTACAGTATAATTATTACTCGGTTTTATAATGATCACAGTTTAATAACATCTTTACAGTATAATTATTACTCGGTTTTATAATAGTTACAGTTATTGTTTTTGTATTGGTGGTAAGTTTTCTTTATATTAGTTTATCTTAGAGCTTGTCTCTTTGCTTTTGGTGTTCATTGTAGGAGGAAGCTTATGTTGTCTTTAAAGCTTATGTCTATCAAACTATGGTTTTGGCTAATGTTTTGGGTTTTGGTGCAGGTCAGTGAAAACTTTGACTTATGAGTCTTTGAACAACTTTGCAAGATTCATAAACGGAGTTTCTGCCCTTCTCCTCACTCTTATTCCTGGAAAGGCCAGTGTTCTTGAAGGTCTTCACGGATGGGAACTAAGACCTACTCCACGTGGACCTCGTTTACCACGCTGGATGCTTAAGTATATATAAATCTCTTTTAACCTTTCTTGTTATGCCTTGATAACATTAATATAATACTTCCTTACTTGCAGTGGAGTCTCTTCTTTCAACCGCTTTATTCACGAGCTCTCTCTAGATTCTGATACTTCCAGCTTGGAGTATTCCTCTCTAGAAGACGATGAAGAAGAAGATAGTGATGGTATCTCAACGCCTCCATCACCTTTATCTCAAACCTCCCTGCGCTCTTGGGCTAGTCTTCCTGAATACTACGAAAGGCATTGGACAGATTGGATAACGTTCATAGTCTGGTTGGTTTTGGTACCCGTCAGGATACTTCTATGGGTACCGTTTTATCTTTTACGCCTTTTTTGCAGACAAGATTCTCCTATGAGCCCAAGAAGAAGGTACAGACGTTCTTCTAGACCTATCCCAGGGAAAGAGCACCATGTCCCTATCCGAACTACTGACAGAAGACGTGGAGTCATTGAGGTTTGTGTTGCTGAAACATACTGCGTATCACTCCCCTCGTGTTCTTGAATCTTTCTTACACACTCTCATATGTAGGGATGGGATTTGAACCCAACCAAAATTTACGTTAGTTCGGTTCGGTTCGATAGTTCTTTTCTAAGAGTTCGGTTTTTGGTTGGGAGCAATCGGTTACTTCAGTTTTCTTAGGGAAAAAAAATATAATTACTATACCGAAAAACCGAACTGAACAAACCAAATTTCAGAACAAACTAAACCAAAATAACCGAATTTATCCAAAATTTAACAAATTCGGTAGGATTCTCAAATACCGAACTAACCGAACAAAATTTATTTCGGGTTAATTCGGTAAGAGTTATATACTTATGTGGAACTACATGTCCAAACCCGCATGCCTAATCATATGTTCTGTTTTTGTAGGATCTTCAGCTTGGTACTGAGATTTTTATAGAAGCAGTATTTGACTTCTTTCACAAGGCAGCACATCTTCTACTTTCTCCATCAGAAGCCGTTGGGATAATCTCATCATGGTTCTCTTCTAAAGGAGACTACGATGATGATTTTTCGGATGATGAACTGGTGCAGACTTACACTCTAGGAGACACTGATTCATCCCTTACAGAAAGAACCATAACGAGCTTATACAATACAGATACTAGGACTTGTCAAGATGTCATAACAGAGCTTGGGTATCCATATGAAGCTATTCGTGTTGTTACATCTGATGGATATGGTCTTCTCTTAGAAAGGATACCAAGGTGTATATATATATATATAGAATCTATAGTAAGTTCCTTTATGATGTAATCAGTAACTTCCTCTTATGGCTTTTTCCAGACGAGATGCAAGGAAGGCCGTTTACTTGCAGCATGGTGCTTTGGATTCTTCAATGGGGTTAGTTTCACAGTCTCTGATAAACTTTTTGTTGCCTCTCTTATCTCACATGGTCCTTCTATCTTCCAGATGGGTATCAAATGGAGTTGTTGGATCTCCAGCTTTTGCTGCGTATGATCAAGGTACCCTTTGTGATATATGTGTAGTAGAGAGATTCATATGAATTCTAATTTTGCCACAGATTTAATATCACTTTTAAAATTTACCTTCAATTGATAACTATTTTATAAATATTTTACGTTTGTGATGGAAAAGACTAAATTAACTCTCATAAATTATTTATATATATATATATATATATCTAAAAGTTATTTATAGAAGTTTATAAACCTAAACAATAATACTAAACCATAAAATCCAAATGTTATGTTATTTTTGACCGAGTACATTTTGAAAAGTGATATCCAACTTATGGTAATTTTAAACAATTTCTCTAGAACCATATTTTCACACTGTTTTTGCTTGTCAGGCTATGATGTTTACCTAGGGAACTTCCGCGGTTTAGTTTCAAGAGATCATGTGAACAAAAACATTTCCTCAAAAGAGTGAGTTATACAGAAAGATGTAACTTCTTTGGTTTCTTGTACAGTTCTTTATTGATGGAGATCTTGAACAAAATGCAGTTTCTGGAGCTACTCCATCAACGAGCATGCAAGAGAAGACATCCCAGCAATCATAGCGAAGATCCACGAGATCAAAACTTCAGAACTGAGACTCTACCAACCTAACGTAGAAGAGGTAGAGCAGCCTTACAAGCTCTGCCTTCTCTCCCACAGTCTAGGCTGTGCTGCTGTTCTGATGTATGTAATCACCCGTAGAATCGAAGAGAAACCGCACAGACTCTCTAGACTGATCCTTCTTTCACCCGCCGGGTTCCACGAAGACTCAAACCTGTTCTTCACGTTGATAGAGCACTCGTTCCTCCTCTTAGGTCCGGTCCTGTCCAGAATCTTTCCAGCTTTCTACATCCCCACAAGATTCTTCAGGATGCTTTTCAACAAGCTAGCTAGAGACTTCCACAACTATCCAGCCGTTGGTGGACTGGTCCAGACGCTGATGGGTTACGTAGTCGGTGGAGATAGCTCTAACTGGGTTGGAGTCATTGGTTTGCCTCACTACAACATGGACGATATGCCTGCTGTGTCTTTCCGTGTGGCTCTCCATCTTACTCAGATAAAACGTACCAGGAAGTTCAGAATGTTTGATTACGGTAGCGTGGGAGCTAACATGGAGGTTTATGGCTCTCCTGAGCCGCTTGATCTTGGAGAGTTTTACGGGTTGATAGATGTCCCTGTGGACTTGGTGGCCGGGAAGAAAGATAGAGTGATTAGGCCTTCGATGGTTAGGAAACATTACAGGGTGATGATAGAATCAGGCGTTGCTGATGTTTCTTACAGTGAGTTTGAGTATGCTCATTTGGATTTTACCTTCTCTCACCGTGAAGAGCTTTTGGCTTATGTGATGTCGCGGTTGCTGCTCGTGGAGCCGGCAAAGACTCAGCCGGTTCGTAAGAAGGGGATGAAGCTGAAGAAGAAAGTGGAAACTGCCAAAACGAAAAAATAGGGGTTTTATAGTGTCTTGTTTTTAATGTTTTTTGTTCATGAGATTTGCTTAGAACAGTGTGTAGACTCTATATGTCAAGTGTCACTTTCCATAACGAAGTAATTCAAGTCGTGGACTGAAGTGTTACACAATACAAAAAGGGAGAGACTGATATTATACAAACGTTGTATGTTACAACTGAAGTAATGTAAGAGAGTATGTATGAGGTATTCTACAAAAACGACACATGTATAGACCTATATTTTTATACTTGATGCTGATTCAGACCAATAAAAAGATTCAGCAAAACACACATCAAAGGTTTGGGAACAAAGATGGTAAAAAAAAAAGGATGAGTGTTTGTAGCAATCAACCTCAAATCCTACTCTCTCGAACATTAGACACGGTCAAACGTCGTATACAGGTAGCCGTTCTTCGATGGTTATACGACATGCTGGACACTTTTTACACTTGTCTGAACAGAGTCTGCAACGAAAACAAATGGCACAGAGACAATATATTATGAACCGGTTATGGCCAGATAGGCTTTTCAAACTTCTACACTCCACATTAAGTATGGACTTTATGAGATCTAATTGTATGGATATGACCTCATATACTCCTACTTTCTTTATTTAGTACTTGCCAGACGAATCGAATCCAGTGATAAATGCAAACTTGTTGAAGTATCTTACCTGCAGAGAACACGGTGCCTACATGGAAGCAGTACCAAACTGATTTCTCTTTCAAAGCAAACCCTACACAGCACTTTCTCCTGGAGTAAAGACAGATTTGGAACAGAGTTAAGCCAAAGAGGAAAGAGAAATCAATATAGGAAACACCAAAAAAAGATACTAAAATGGATACACAGGAGCATGGAGGAAGGAAAATTTTACATTTTGCAGTCTTTCATATTCTTGCTGGCTGAATTTTGTGATTTCGGTTTGTTCACCAAGCGCGGCTTGAAGTCTCCACACCTAGAGGGCATCAAATTAGATCCAATGTAACCAAAACTAAGCAGTAGTGCAACTAGAAAAGAAAAGAATCGACAGCAAAAGGAAACTAAAGTTACCTCTTCAGCAAGATCTTCCTTTGGCATTTTCTTGACTATCTCAGGCGGATGACCACTGAAGGTGTTGTAACTGCTCAAAACATATTATCATGAATCTTCAGTAGGCTTACCAGCAATTTTGGTTAGACCATATAGAAAGTTGGATTATACTAACTAACCCAGATTCTCCATCAATGTAAAGACGAGCTTGTTCCTCCCTGTTCCCTTCATCAATAGACCACCAACCTAATAGCCTGAGCAAGTATAACTTTGTTAATATATAAATATTTTATAGATTAAACCACCCTTCTGAGAAAAAAACAGTTTGTCACCTGGAACCATGGTGCAAGAAGCCCAAGCAATCATGCGCTCTAGATGAAAATCTAAAATAGAATCCTGGTCCAGCTTCCCCACGCAGTAAGACGACGATCTTCTCTATTAGCTTAGACGCAGCAAAGAGAATACCAAGGCCTTGCAGTAAGAACAGTGGAGAAAACAAGACTGGGATAGATATATCCTTAGCTCTCTCAGGAGTCCCCTGAAAATCCAAACCATCAGCTTTTGTTTTTAGTAATGTCCAAAGACAATTATATGGAAAGACAACAGAAACATGTGATGGTGTATACCTCTAGATGCATGCAAAGGACAACTTGAAATACAATGACGGGAATCTTCAACATGTGACCACCGATATCTTGTAGGCTACAGAACCTATCTTGGTGTCTATCATCTTCTGGGGGAACTACCAGGCCACTGTTCCAGTCGAGATATCTTATAGAGGTTGAAGACGAAGCCGTTTCTCTGGCGCGCGAGCTTCTATGGATCACTGGGTTGGACCATTTTGTACAAACAAGAAAAGCAAAGCACTCGGCGATTCTGCAGGCAAATCATTTTCACATATATCACCTTCCTGATTATTTCCACCACCCACAAAACTACTTATACAAAGAAATACAAAGCATACCCAATATTTATAAATAAATCCCACCAGCTGAGAGCAGCTATATCACCTGTATTCGAAATAAAACAAGGAGGAACTGATAAGAAGGAAGGAACACAATAACAAGTTATGTGGAAGATAGGGTTTCAGTAGACAGAGATCAAGTAAGACTAACTATTTAGGCAGGCATTCGAGAGACGCAATATTACCAGATAGCTTTAGGAGTGTGAAGAAGGTAGCAGCCAACGTGAACACCATGGAAATAGCAACCCACAAATGCTGCAGACAACAGGAAAAAAGCATATAAAATGTTCACTTTGAGTGCTAATTAGTTTCTCCTACCCATCAACGAAAAATTAAAAGAAAAAAAAAAACCTAAGCCCGTTTTGTGGAAACTGGACGATAACAGATATTGATCAAAAGGTTCTCTCCTGTCTCATTTCATAAACGATAATCTCGAGACTAAGTTGTGTTATTGGAAAACTAGAGACCATTTCTCATTCATGTGTAACAGATAGATGTTACCACAATACTTAAACAAATTGCAAAGACTAAAGCAGCTGAACATCAAGAGCTTTAAAATAATTCAAGAAACACAGGTGGACTTACAGGAAGTGCCTCCCATATTGCTTCATCACTTGTGCTGTCGTCATCTCCTGGCATCAATGCTCGACACATTCTGAAGACAAAGCTTGCAGTAATTCAGAACTTCAAATTTATATGATTCAGTTTGGTAGTAATTTAAACATTTAAGGTTTCGATACCTCAGATTGTCTATGAGTATGGTTACTTCAAATGCCAATAACGGTAGAGATGCAACTTTCAAGCTCACAGCTGGTGGCCAGCTACCTGTCATGTAGGATACAAGACGTCACAATCCGATGAATAACTCTTTTGTGATGTTCCCCAAGATGAAACTTTGAGAATCAGAGCCATCACATTTTATTATCAATCAGTTCACATGCCAAATAAACTAGATCACCAGAGGATTTAAATACTACACTAGCAAACAAACAAACCCCGGGTGTGAGTGTGACATGTGAAGGTGAAGCTTTTATTTACCATAAGAACTCTCGAGGTATATACAGAGCAGCAACTCGAATGCTACAAGCAACGGTGTGGCAACAACAGCATGACATGGAGCCCACTGTACAAAACAAAAAGGGATCATAAACAAAACTTATTATTATCATTAGGAAGGACTTTGAGTAATAGTTTGCTAAAAAAAGAGGACATACATGACGGTTACGGGGAGCAACAGGAGCAGGAAGGGAGAACCTTCCTCTTGCAACAACTGCATGAAAAGCCCACAGAGGCAAAAATACCATCCTACATAAAACCATATAAACAGAAACAATTTGATCAAGTTTGTACCAATTAAGGAAAGTGAGATGTAACTGGCAAAGCCATAGTGAAAATCTGAAACCCTACACATAATCAATTGGTAAAGGCAGTACCTTTAGAGGATGCGTATTAAATAGAAAATACATATATACATAAATGAGTTTCCAAAAGCTGCAACAGCTAACGTGAGTGAGTGCTTCTCTTTTGTTTTCTAAGTTACTACTATTAACAGCGAGACAATAGAGAGACAAAGGAATCTGAAACTGGTTTTAGAGGAAAGCAATTGACTTTCGATCCTATCAAAGAAACTAGACAAGCAAAAAAACTGATACTTTCCGTAGAGATAACAATCAGAAAGACAATCTCTCGCTTCAAAAGGTCCAAACTTTCAATCGTGTGTGACCTCAAAAAATGAAAACAGAACCAACCCAAAGATGATTCATGCACCCAATTTAAGACAACAGAGAGCGATTACAGAGAGAGAGAGAGAGACTGACCACCATGAGGAGGAGAGGGTGTGATCGAGCTTAAGAACCAAGAAGAGGGTGAAACAGAAGAGTAAAGTATGAGCCGCCAAGGCCTGTATCGACTTCAGCACTCTCCTACAACTCATAATCCCCTTTTTTTTATCTCTCTAACGAAGAATCTCTGGCTTTGAATCCATCTCGAAGCTTTCTCTTTTGTTTGTTTTCTCTCTCTCTCTCTCTCTCTCTAATGTCGAGTAAACGCCTGTCGAGAAATGCTGCAATGGCTTTTGATTCTTCGCCTTCCTTTTCGTCTCTCTCTGTTCCTCGTCGTTTTTCTTTTTTATTTTTTTTAATTTTATTTGCCCTTCAGATTCCTTTTAGATATAAGTATTTTTTTTTCGCTTTGCTTGCACGCCATTATTCAAACGCAAACGCGCTTAATGTCATTTTCGTTATCTTATTACATTTATCTGAAGATTGATTAATAATGGACCGCTCGGATTAAAAGGGGAAACAAGAGCTTAATGCCAAGTTAGGTAACCGCTTCAAACCTATTTAATGGATTCTGGTGTTAAAAATAAAAGAAAAATAAGTATAATGGAATTCTATAAAACCACATGTAAAGATTTTTAACCTTTCTTTTATAGTGTAAAAAAATTCAAAAGGAATTGAATTTTGTATTAGTGGGTTCTGATGTTTAAGAGAAAAGGAAAATAAGTAATGGAATCTATGACCCACATGCAAGGGATTTTAACCTTTTCTTTTATAAAGTGTAACATTTTTGGAAGAAAAAAAAAACTGAATTTTGTACTTAAAAACGGTCAATTTTAATACCATTTCAATAAAGGAATTTCAATACTTGAGTGTTTATTCATTTTTAGGGAAAATTATACATGTTTATTCCAGACTAAATTTTAATCTGGGGTTGGCATAGTTTTCATTTTTCTATTCAAAGTTGAGCTAATTTTCAATGTTATTAGGTTATTTTTGAAACTTAAATTAAATCTCGCTAAGAGAATTCAGAAAATAATTTGTCACATAAGCAAGAAAATTTAAGGTCACACCACTCGTTTATCTTCTTTATTATGTTTCAACATTTCGAATTTGGATCCAATCTCATAGTAGTAGGGCAGGTAAACACAACATCATCTAAACATTTAAAATTCCCATCAATTTACTAGAGTATGAATGATATGGCCCGCATTAACACGATCTCCCATGCTCCTCCTTGTTTATTTCATTTTATTCTTTGGCAAATCGTGACTTATCCAAATATTTACAGGCAGATAAGCATAACATAAAATTCAATTTTATTTTAAACAAGTGTTATATATACTTTAACACTTTAGCAAGTCGCGACATATCTACAGACGATATTTCTGTGAATCTACGATTGTGACTTATGAAACAAAACAACTGCATTTAAATATCTGGCAAATTAGATTTGTAGCCATAGATTTTCGACGTCTGCGGCCTGTGGGGTAGATGAATGAGTTTCATTGAACCTCACAAGTAACGAACAGATGTAGAAGAAAACGTCTTAAAACATTTAAACGCATGATGGTCTTTTTCACTTTTTTTAACACGACCAATGGTATAAAAACTAAGAATAAATTAATATAACAACCTGCATAATTGGAAATTAACAAGTAACAACAATAGATCGTTGACGGTGTTAAAATAATATTAAAATGTTGCAATAATACTGACACAGCTTCTACTTTTGTTCAACCAGACACACTTTCAACAGGGACACGGTGAATCTTGTCTTGCTTGGGGAAAAGAAAAATTATTTAGTGAATAGTACAGTATATTGTATTTAAGTTTTTTTTTGGTTTTGACTAGGTAAATGTTGAGATTATTTAGGCCTGCAACACTTGAACAAGATTTATGTAGTTAGTATAGCGCAGCTTGTAAATTCTGAAAGCTGTAATTAACGACTTACATATTATTAAACTAAGAACGAACATGGTGTTTAGGGTGGGTGCATACATGTCTCGTGATTACCATGAAAGTTAATATTATTTATCTGATTAGTGTAGAACTATTTGACATAAATGGATTAGTTTAAACTAGAGTTTTAGACTATGATTATCATTAACTGATTACAGTTAGCATCATATATCAGCATCTAGCAATTTGATTTACCGAATAATGTTTCTTTTATCAGAGAGTCTGCCCATTTCCAAAATCCAACATTTGACAAAAACGTACATAAACCTGACAAATAGAACGTGAAGACTATACAAAAGTTTGGTTTTATCTAATCACAACCCACAAATAAAAAAAGGGAACCTTCTCGATGGTTTTCTCGTTATGACTTTCTACAGAATAAAAGTTCTATAATTAATTCTGATTACTATTTGCATAAATTTATTATGCAATAAATACTCCTACCAATCTATGATGTATTTACATATAAGTTCTCCCTGGAAGTTAATTAAAGCTGAACAATTTAGCGTGTGAGCACCTCTCTATCTCTCTATCTCTTTCTTATATTCGATTCGTTCTATTCCTCGCGACCTTATCCATTTCTTCATCATCTATCTAAAGCCCAATCTCTTTAAGATTTTTCCTTCTCATTCGCTGTCTTCGAGAATATTCCTGCGATCCTATTCGCATTGGCGTTGGATATTTGTCGTTTTAAGAGTGAAACGAAGAGTCGGAGGTGAGAAGTGTGTGTTGGATGAGAGAGATGGCGTCTATACCGAAAGAGCCAGAGCAGGTGATAAAGCTTAGAGACGGATCTGTACTCGGGAAGAAGACGATTCTCAAGAGCGATCATTTTCCAGGCTGTCAGAACAAGCGCATGACTAGCGCCTAGAGCTAGCGTAGTTTCGAATAGGGGTTTTACCGAATAAGAAAATGGTTTAATTGCCTAGATTTGGTTTTAAAAACCTAGGTTTATCTCAACCAATATAAATAATTCTACAATTCAATTTGACCTGTAACCGATACAAAATGATTGTGTGTGCTGTATATTGTAACCGTCAGATTTGAGTATTTTAATATCTGACGAGTTCTTGATTAAACCAGACAAGAACAAGCCCATACAACTTGGGGGATCCAAAGCCCAACCCGAAATGATAAGCAATTTTTTTTAATGATCGCCAAAAGGCCCAAAACACACATGTTGGCGTAGATTATTACACTAAACTTTTTATTTTCTAGAATGTAAAAAATTAACATATTTGTTCGAATTTCAGACCTTTGTTTGCCTAATACCTAAAAAGTCAGAATATTACGTTTTATTGACCATATTAATCAATCTATTTGGTTTTGTCTCAGGATAATCTATAAAGTATTCATAATTTAAATAATTTATTGAGAAAATGACTAAAATTGCACTAAAAAGGTTTTTGTCATAAATATAACCTCTAAGAATAAAAATGACCAAAATAGCATTTAATGTTTTATCAAAAGAGATAAATATACACTTATATCTCAATGGTAAATTAATTTAGACAGTAGGATTTAGAGTTAATGGGTGGGGTTTAGGATTTAAGGTTTAGGGTTTAGAGATTAAGGTTTAAAGTTTAGGGGTGGGGTTTAGGATTTAGAGTTTAGAGTTAAGGGGTGAGATTTAGGATTTAAGATTTAGGGTTTATGGTTTAGAGTTTAGGGTTTAGAGTTTAGGTTTTAGGGTTTAGAGTTGGGGAGTGGGTTTTGAGATAAGATTTCAAATTTCGAAAAATAAAAAAAATTTAAATTTTTCAAAAGATAAAATGCTATTTTGGTCATTTTAGTTTTTGGAGGCTATTTTTGTGACATAAACTTAGAAATGTGCTATTTTGGAGATTTGCCATAATTTATTATGGAATAAATTACCTTTTAATTGACAAACTAAAGCGCATTGTTCTACGTATATAATAACCAACACATAGATCGAAAGGTTAGTCTTGGTACACCACCATGATTGTTCGGTTCAGTTCGGATATTGTAATTTGATTTGGTTCTTTCAATTCCAGGCATAATATATGCACTCCAAAACTAACAAAATAAAACGCATTGTATTTCACCATTATTGCTTCCTCGCCTACTCGAACTACCCACATCGAGAAATGTCAAGCAGAGAAACAAACCCCAACGGAATCTGCAAAAACATCCCAAATCTCATCTCCTCCTTCGTCGACACCTTCGTCGACTACTCCTTCTCCGGCATCTTTCCGCCGCACGATCCCACTCCACCGCACGAGATCCCGCAAACGCGTTTCGAGAAACCTGACCGCCTCGTCGCAATCGGCGATCTCCACGGCGATCTCGAGAAATCCAAGGAAGCGTTCAGACTCGCCGGATTGATCGATTCGTCTGACCGATGGACAGGCGGATCCGCCATGGTGGTTCAGGTCGGCGACGTGCTCGATCGCGGCGGAGATGAGATGAAGATTCTCTACTTCCTCGAGAGGCTGAAGCGAGAGGCCGAGAGGTCAGGAGGTAAGATCGTGACTATGAACGGGAACCACGAGATCATGAACGTAGAAGGTGACTTTAGGTATGTTACCAAGAAAGGATTAGAGGAAGTTCAGGTTTGGTTAGATTGGTATTGCTTAGGGAACGAGATGAAGAGCTTGTGCCAAGGTCTTGAGAATGTTAAAGATCCTTACGAAGGGATCCCCACGTGCTTCCCACGTGCTAAAGCCGAGTGCTTCGAAGGGATTAGAGCTAGGATCGCTGCGTTGAGACCTGAAGGTCCCGTTGCGAAGAGGTTCTTGTCCAAGAATCAGACGGTTGCTGTTGTTGGAGACTCGGTGTTTGTTCATGGAGGTCTTTTAGCTGAGCATATAGAGTATGGGCTCGAGAGGATCAACGAGGAGGTTAGGGGTTGGATTGGAGGAGGAGGAGGGAGGTATGCGCCTGTGTATTGTAGAGGAGGGAACTCTGTGGTGTGGTTGAGGAAGTTTTCTGATGAAACGCCTCATAAATGCGATTGTTCGGCGCTTGAGCATGCGCTTTCGACTATTCCTGGTGTTAAGAGGATGATCATGGGGCATACGATACAGGACGGTGGGATCAACGGTGTTTGTGATGATAAAGCTATTAGGATTGATGTGGGAATGTCCAAGGGGTGTTCGGATGGGTTGCCTGAGGTTTTGGAGATCCGCAAGGACTCTGGTGTGCGGATCGTTACATCGAATCCGTTGTATAAGGAGAAGGGTGGTGAGAGTAAAATGGGTCTTGGGTTGTTGGTTCCAGCTGAACATGTTCCTAAGCAAGTTGAAGTCGAAGCTTAAAAAGATCTAATCTAGTTGGTATTCTCTTGTTTAGGTGAATGATTCCTTTTGCTATTGAAGCTGTATTGGATTCTTTGTATGAACTTCAGCAGATTCTTGTGCTCTTCTTGGAGCATGATTGTAGTTTCAATTTATCAGAAACTTTACGCAATGTTTGTAACAATATAATCTAATTTAGATTCTTATTTGAATTTTACCTTGGCATGTTTTTAATTTTAAACTAAAAAAGATCCAATACAAAAACACATTCATAGTATATCAACATAATAATATATGAACAATAAATCATGACTATTATTCCAAGAGTAAATGTTGTAGTGATGTTCTGAGGTTTTCATTTATTTTCATCGTAATTGCTTCATATAGATTTTGAGTTCTAGACGATCTATATGATGCGATGATCATTACGTTTTGGATCTGATTATGATTATCCCTTATATACTAATTGAGAAGCATTTGAAAAATTAGAACCTTAATTTTGTATTAATTAAAAAAAAAATTCAAATTCTAGAGGGCACTCTAAATGCCTTCTAAATTTCATTTCAAAGAATTCTAAAGCATCTAATATAAAGTATAGTTTAATCTAATGGTGTCACATTATTCCATAATTATATAACACTAGAGAACATTATATTAACTTAAAATATAGGAACTGTGTATTATTTCCTTAAATAAAAGCTACGGAATTACCTAATATGATTTACATATATATGACAATTAATGATTATGAATAATAAAGATTTGATAACAATTTTTGCATCCTTCTTCATTTTTGTTTAAATTTATATTATTAAAAAAAATTAAACAATCACATTAACCATATAATAAAAAATTAGATTTTTTCTTATATGTTATATTTTGAATTTTTAAAAATGATTTTAAATTACAAAAATGAGGAAATCTTATATGTTATATATATTTTTTTTAAACGACATTAAAATACAAAAATGAGGACACCTTATATGTTATATTTT
>NC_027755.1:22060710-22064548 GCF_000695525.1 Brassica oleracea var. oleracea
ACAAAAATGTAAGTTTCCTTAAGTATACGACTAAAAACATTAAAATGGCATGTATATATCAATTCGATGGTTGATTTGAAAGCTTTCAAAACCATATGGAAGATAAAAGTCAAAATAATTCAACTGTGAAAACAATACTGTTCATTTTTTTAAATAATGTGTTCGATAGAAAAAATAAAATTTTTATGTCATAATTTGTTTAATGTCCAATCCGATCAACCCATGATGTATTAATTATAGTTTTGTTCCATTATTTTTAATAAAAATTGATCTGATCCATCGGAAAGAAATTATATAATAACAACAAAAAATATTTTATATATATAAATAAAATGATCAAATATATAAAAGAAACTATCGATAATATATACAAATAAACTCACCCTCTTATCCTAGTATTTATACAAAGCGATAACAAGTGACCATACCTCCTAACATGACACTTTTAAGATTAACAATAATCTATATTCTTTTACTATATCTAACATCCTCAAATCAAAAGTATAAAAACATAAAACTATCAGCACATGAGTCTATAGTGAATTATTAATTTAAACGTTCTTATCTGATTCAGTACATTTGTTGTACATGTCATGATGTCTATTTTACTCAAAAGAGTGATTTAACTCTGTACTTGGTAATCTATACTATTAAAGCAGAATACTTCATATGAATATGCCCCTGAATTTTCTTATTAATTACAAAACATTTCATTCCCTTTTTCAATTATTTTTCAATTGTTTTAAATGTTTTTCGAAAATAAAAATTCCAACCAATTTGCTACTTACATTTTCGTTTTTTAAGCCCAATAAGTCGTCTTAAATCCAATTTCGTACTCAGAGATTTACGGAATCAAATCAAATAAAAAGATAATCCCCCAACTTGAGGAACACACAGAAAAATATTTTAATTGTTTGACATGGTAACTGAATTTTCTAAAAACTAATATTAAAATATAGAGAGATTCGATTTTAAAGAGAAGACTCCCAACTTTCTCCCCAAATTTCTCCTAAAACCTAACACCTCGCTTTGAATCCGATCAATATTATAAATAGGTAACACCGGTTTTCTTTCAAACCCACACCTTCGAACAAACCAACATGATCTACGTAGAATAATATAGGACATACATTTTTATTTTAATAATAATTAAAAAAATAAAAAAGACAATATTATAAAAATTGACTATAAACAAATAAAAAAATCTATTAAATTATAGATTAGACAAATATTTATTAATTTAAATGAAATTTAAAAAAGAAACGATCCCGCGCTTTGAAAGCGCGGATCAAAATCTAGTCTATATATTATAATAGATCAATTTTTGCTTACTTATAAGGCTGTCCACGTGGGATCCACTTAATTTCTGGTTTATTTATTTTGGTCGAATAGGTTAATTAGTTTGGTTTGGTCTGATTTGGGTTTTCTAAGTTTGGTTCGATTATTATTAAGTCATTAGGGCTTCAATAGTTGTTAGCGTTCTTCCACACTTCATCTTGGCCGTAAATCTGCAAACCTAATGAGTTCTCCTCCCATCTCTTTACCTTCCTATTCTCTCTCTCTGGTTAATTTCGGCAATCACCATGTCAAACCAACCTGAATCTTCTTTTTTTTGTTATTATATTTGTATATGCATTGAGTTAGGGTCTACTTGTCATGTCATTAAAAATGATCTACTTCTCGCTTTGCAGGGTAAGAAAAGGAAGGACACTGTCTTCATTTTGCTTGCTGATGAATCAGAATGAACAAGGTCGTAAGGTCCAACTTGAAGGTTAGACTGGGTGATGTCATCTCTGTACACCAATGCCCTGACGTCAAGTATTGAAAGCGTGTGCCTATCTTGCCTGTTGATGACACCGTCGAAGGAGTCACCGGAAACCTCTTTGATGCTTACCTCAAATGTAAGTTAGATAGAATCTTTAGTTATCTTTCATATCATCCATTGTCAATCTCCGTCTTTTGGAGTTTATGCTTTTTATTTATGTCAGTATCATAATTTTTTATTGCCATCTGTGAGAGCAGGAATGAGGAGTGTGGAGTTCAAAGTTATCGAGACTGATCAAGCTCTAGATACATAGAATCTCTGTGAGGGTGAACCAATTAAAAGAGAGGATGCAGCTAAGAATTGTGTGCTTCTCTATCGGTATGCTCCCCTCAGAACATAACAACGGCCGCCATTGTGGGCCTCAGAGCTGGCTCCTCGTGCATGCAGCACAAAGCTATCTGAACCAATTTTTCAATCTCTTAGGCTCGTCACTAACCCTCTAGCCCCGGGTCCGCTAGCTCTCTGTAACTCCCTTTCTAATCAATGGGTTATTATTGTTGTTCAAACTGCATATGCTCTGACTAACGGTGTGCTAATTTTGGTATCAGTTAATGGAGAACAATGAAGAAATGAAACAAATATCAAGAAGAGGCCCATCTGAAATACCACCTGGACCGATAGACGATAAGGTAAGATTGTTGCAACCTTCTCTCAGTATGAGCCTGTAAGCTGGAGAGATTTTGGTCTCTTTATTTACGGTGGGAATTGTTTAAGAGATACACCTCAAATTGATCTTTCTTTTGTGTATATTAAGCTGGGAGAGCCCGGCTACAAGGAGAGGTATTATGCTGAGAAATTTAGTACTTCCATTTCAGAGGAAACTGAGCAAATCATACAAGACTTGGTGAGTTTATGTCAATCGACTTCTCTGTCACTCTTCTGATGATTTGTTATACGTATAAAATGGAGTAAAGGTTTCGTCAGTCATGTGCTAAATGTGTTTTGGTGTGCATTTATAACTCTTGACATCCCATAAAGTCTCATTCTGACGATTTTTGACCCTCAAATATCTACACATCTCTTTTATCTTTTAAGGAGGTTTATAGCGAGATTTGAACTACTTTCTTGAAATGACTCATGTGACAGTTTTAGAAGAAAATGAAACTGTCATCAGGTCTGTTGACCTACTTTCCCTTGTAGGTATTAAAATATGTTGAAGGTTTGTGCTGGGTTTACTGGTACCACTACCAAGGTGTATGTATGATCTTGGAAATGGTCAATCTAACTTTTTAATAAGCGTAGATTGAGAATACCATGTTATTCCTTTGAGAGCCATACATTCTAACAAATACGACAATATTTATTTATAGTCGACTGATGGTTTCTTCTCGAGAAAGACATTGATGTTAATACCAGTTTGCAAATTTCAATGCAAGTCTGACCAATTGTTTCAGGTTTTGCACATACTACTATGCCACCCCATTTGCTTCAGATCTTAAGAATCTGTCTGATTTGGAAATCACATTTTTCATTGGAAAGCCTGTTACACCTTTTGATCAAATTAGTGCGAACCCTACCGGCTGCAAGGTTCTTTCCTTTTTTTGTTTTGTGGAACCTTAATCTTTATATATTAAAACAGAAGTCACAAACTTGATTCATGTGTGATTTTTAAAAAAATTGACCTAATGGACTTATTCATAGAAAGTCGTGTTACATTTAATATATAATCTTATCATTTAAATTTTGGATCTACTAGAAATTTTTATTGGGCTATCAATAATTGAATTTAAACAATAGATGATCCATTAGATTTATAGATAGTATAAATTAAATAGATATTCCTTCCGTTTCTGAATAAGTGTCGTTGTAGAAAATTTTTTTCGTTACAAAATAAGTGTCGTTTTCGATTTTCAATGCAAAATTTATTAGTTTTATTCTGTAATTTATTTTTCTATTGGTTGAAATATGGTTAGGTGTATTGATAATTATGTTTTTATATAGGAAATGTGAAAAATTAATTGTTTTCTTAATCCGTGTGCACAGACCCAAAACGACACTTAATATGAAACAGAG
>NC_027755.1:22064803-22071866 GCF_000695525.1 Brassica oleracea var. oleracea
TACAAATACATGTGAAAGTTTGAAACAATCTATTCAATGAAAAAATATACAGTAAACTTATTATGTTTTAAAAATTAATAGACACATATATAATATAATATATACCAATTTAGAATTGAAAACAAAATATTTTTTATAAAAATAAATAAAAACAAAAACATGCGCGGTTGCGCGGATCGAGATCTAGTTATTATTATTTTCGACACAAACAGTGATGTAAATTGTGTCTCTTGGTTCATATATTATACTATGAATTCTATGACTCGAAACATTTTAAATATATTATACTATGAATTCTATGACTTGAACACTTTAAAATTAACGGGTGAGAGAAATAAAAACAACCTGTTAACACACATGAAAGATATAAACCTTTAACAAAAACCAAAATCCAGCAGTCAATTATCCTTAAAGATGATAGAGTTGATCGAGTACATAATTAATATATGTTTTATTGATCTTGCTTACGGTAAAATTATTAAAAATGCTGGCATCCTAATAAGCTCACAGGTTTAAAAGAGATTTAAAAACATTTCACATACGAAACACCTAAATAACCATACTTCAGTACACCACCTCAATCGTATTAGAATACAAATCTTGGTAAAGCAAAGACTATAACAAAATACTACATCACCTATACATATTCCCCGCGCTTGAGCGGAGACTACGCCCCTAGATGCCTTCGGCGGGCTCTCCAGCTTAGATCTGGTAGACGATCAATTTGTTGAACTAATAACTAAAAATTTAGAAGCTCTTCCGATAACGGAAAAAAAACAACCTAACGGTTGAGTTAGAAGCTGAAAAATCTTATGTTCCAAGACCCACAAAATTTCAAACCCAAACAATTTAAACCCAGTTTACTTTATCACTTTATCGAAACATAAAGCTATACCAATTTCTTTTTTTGGTCTGCGATTGAATATTTTTTTTTAAACCACAAAACTATTTTTATTAAAAAACCACTAAACCTCTACATTAAATAATTCTATAACAATATAAATATATAAATATCTCCACTTATTACTTTAATTTTACAAAAAAAATATATACTTCATTTGAGAAACTTTACAATAAAATCCGTGTAAACTAAGAAAACTATTTTATTTACTGTACATATACATTTAAAATTTTAAAAATCAAAATTTAAACTCTTTTCCTTACACTATTTGGACCGTAAATTAACAATTACATAAGTTCGGTTATTTTTTATCATTAAACTGTAAATCACACTAAAGGTCAATCAAATCTATACCAATATAAGATAAAAGAAAATAACAATACAAATGAATACTATGGTCATTGTTAGATCTACCTAATCAACATGTGTAACTTTCAATCATCCATTCGTAGACAATTATAGACAACATGACCAAATAAACTTTTGTCAAAAAACAAACAATACAATTACATACACAAAACAATACAATGCATCGACTACGTACCCAGCTCCGCGTTTGGCTAAACCCCTAGTGTAATCAATTCACTTGCAGTTCCTACATCCCAATGTAACTGCATGGTATTTATCGAAGTTTCATGTCAAAAATAGTTTGATAATAAACATATTATTATTTTTCTATAAGCATTTAGTCCGCTAAACAAAAGCAAAATGTTTTCATTTTTCCAGCAACATTTGAAGAGTTTACTGTTAGTGACGTGATAATTCTGACATAATTTTGAAATCTAATGTAGCTACTAACTATTCCTTAAATTGAAGGATATTCTTAACACCTTTCCACACCTTTCCACACACATTCTCCAACTCTAGTGACATAAACCAGTATTTAAACACTAAACAAGTGGTTTTTATTTTTATTTTTATTTTTAATTTTTAAGTAGATTATTTTAGTTTGTTGGAAAACATGAGTGGTGATTTTAAATTTTTGTTTTTGTTTTTCTAATATGATTAATGATTTTAATAAGAAGTACATTATTTTATTACTGAATTTAAATTCAAATTATTATTATTATTATTTTGTGATAAATATATATTTGAGATAACTATATAATTTATTTCAATTTTATAAAATATTAGAGGTTATCACTAAAATAGTTATTCTTATAGACTACCAAGAGGGTTATATAAAATTGCTATTAATACTCAAATATACAAAGGAAATATATTGTTAAAAGCTAGAAAATTGAAAAAATGTTGAAAATCGAGTTTCCCTAGATCTCTTGTTACAAAAAAAAAAGGAAATCTATTTCTCAAAATCTTAATGGCTTAAAATAGATTTTCTGAAGAAAAAAAAACCAGAAACTGCTACAGAATCCGTCAACAATCCACACCATAATCTCCACTAGTATCCCCCACTACTCAAAAATCAACCGTTCACTCTTTCACCCAAACAACCCACACTCTTAAAAACACACACGAAAACGTTTCAAAACATAATCATCAAATTCGAATCACATTCACTAGAGAGAAAAACAAAAACTAAAATCACAAAAATGTTTCGAGTAAGCAACTTCGTTGTGGGTGTAGCCAACACGTTGGTGATGTTAGTGGGCGCATCAGCCATCGGTTACTCCATTTACATGTTCGTTCATCAAGACGTGACCGATTGTGAATCAGCCATTCGTGCACCACTCCTCACGACCGGGATCATCCTCTTCTTGGTGTCTTTAATAGGAGTGATAGGATCTTGCTTCAAGGAGAATGTCGCAATGGTCTCCTACTTGATCATACTGATTGCGGGCATTGTTGCGTTACTGGTTTTCTCGATATTTCTCTTCTTTGTGACCAACAAAGGAGCCGGTCATGTGGTCTCTGGTCGAGTGTATAGAGAGTACCATACGGTGGACTTCTCGACTTGGCTAAACGGTTTTGTTGGTGGGAAGAGATGGGTTGGTATAAGGTCTTGTCTCGCTGAGGCTAGCGTTTGTGATGATTTGAGTGATGGTCGTGTTAGTCAGATCGCTGATGCGTTTTATCACAAGAACTTGTCTCCAATCCAGGTATTTTCATTCCTTGCCTAAAATTTTATAAGTATATAACGAATGTTCTATATAACCGGCAGATCAGTTATAATCGAAACAATTTTTTTTCTAAAAAATCGGTTTTTAACGATTTTTTGAAAGAGTATTAATCGGTTTATATTTTATGAGATAATTTTATATTTCTTGTTTTGTCTTGAGCAGTCAGGTTGTTGTAAGCCACCGTCGGATTGCAACTTCCAGTTCAGAAACGCGACGTTCTGGATGCCGCCGGCGAAAAATGCAACGACGGTTGCGACGGACAACGGTGATTGCGGTGCGTGGAGTAACGTGCAAACGGAGTTATGTTTTAACTGCAACGCATGCAGAGCGGGTGTGTTAGCCAACATAAGAGAGAAGTGGAGGCATCTTCTTGTTTTCAACATATGTCTCCTCATACTCCTCATGACCGTTTGTTCATGCGGTTGCCGTGCTCGTCGTAACAATCTCGCCGCTACCGAAAGTGACCGTGCCTGATCACACACTGTCTTTTTATTATGCCTTTGTTGGTTAGTTTCTGTTAATTATCTTTTGTTTTCTTAGGATTGTCACGTTTGTTTCGAACCAAATCATAACTCCTTTATTGTATAATTAATCCAAACTTTTTAATGACTTGTCAGTGACAAATGATGATGCACGATCATTTGTTAGTTGGTTTGTTTGAATGATTTGTTAGCTCTCACATTTCTAATCATACGTTCGTTTCGTTTCTTAGGACAACGTCGTGTTTGGCTACACAAGTAAACATAACAATCGTCATGTCGTAGTTTGCTACACAAGTAAACGTAACAATCGTTTCGGTTTAAAATTAATTCATGATTATGCAGATTCTCTAAGTTCATTGATGATATGGTAGAACGTCGATATATAAATCAGAGAAGATAGTGTATTTTCTAAGATCCAGGGATAAAAACTCAGGGGAAAACAGGTGTTCTTGAAACATGAAGGGAAACAAAACGATAAGATGAAATCTAGAAGACGAGCTCATGGGGTTTCATTCCTTGTGACAAAGAGAACCTGGCGCCGAGGTAGATCTTGAGCTCTGGGACTGCTTCAATGGATTTGATCAGAGCTGCGTCAACGGTTTTCTGGTCTTCTTTCTTCTCTTGTGGGATCTCTTTCTTCTCCTAATGATAATAAATAAGAACCCAAAAGATTCAGTAATGATACAAAGAAGAAAGCTTGTAACAAGTTGCTTTGTGTGTTGCTAACCTTTTTGTCAGCTTCAAAGAACTCGCCTTCTCCTTTCTTGGTCTTCTTCTCAGCAACCTTTCCGAAGTACTTGTCATCGAATTTCTCAATGCTGACTCCAGAAATGTCAACCTTTGTGGAGGTGCCAATCACGTACGACTGGTTAACACGTCTCAAAGGGACACCGTTGATCTTGAATGGTCCTGAAACAAACACATGAACGTATGAACAACCGAACACTATTACAAGGTGTGAAGAGACAAGAACTAACCAGTAACCAAAAGCAAACCAGAAGTGAGTTGCTTGAGAAAGACAACTCTCTTGCCCTTGAATCTACCAGCAAGGATGATCAACACAGTTCCTGGAGTAATGCTGGCTCTGCAACACACACACAATAGCAGACAGAACATAACTTATCTAGCTGTAATAAATATGCAAATCTCTTATGAATCTAACGTTTCAGCAAATCCTCCAAACACAAAAAAACACTGCTGATTCCAACAAATGATTCAAAACTATTATGTTACGTAACCTACAAGCTCAAATCTGCTATAGATTGAAATTCAATTAAAACACTAATCAAAGAAAATGGATTTTACTTGAGTTTGGTGGGCTTAGGCTTGCGTCTGTTGGCGAGAGGCTTCTTAACGTCTTCAGCTGGATAGAACTTGGCGGCCTTCTCAACGGGAGCTTCGACCTTGGACTTAGCGTCGTGACGGGGGAAAACGCCGCCGTTTTTGGCCTTGATTGCCCACAAACCTCTCTTGTGGTACATTTGCGAGCGAGAGTATTTGCCGACACCCCTGATCAGATCGGGGTTTCGGCTTGCTTTCGGGGTCCTCTGCTTAGCCGCCGGCATTTTTCTCTCTTCTCTGCGATGAACTCTCCTCTCCTCAGTGGCGTGCGTAAACCCTAGATTGGAGTTAGCCGCGCTTAAATATAAGGACGATAAGCAGCAATCAAAACCTAATGGGCCGTGTGAAAAGAAAAATCTAATGGGCCTAATGTGTGTTAAATATATCTAATGAGCCTTAATGGGCTAAAAACTAATACGGGTTTTGAAGCTAGATGGCAATAATGCATGCGAAATAAATTCTCAGTAAGAAACAGTGAAACACTCTCAATTCTCAAAGATGACCTTTTTTTTTTTACTAAAAATGTCTTCAGTGCCAAAATAACACAATAAAATCATGCGACGGCTCAGCCGATCAATGCAGAGTAATAAATAAATTATACGGCGGCTCGGCCGACCAATTAATAATAAACAGAATATAAGGCGGCTCAGCCGACCAATAAATAATAAACAGAATATGAGGCGGCTCGGCCGACCAATAAATAAATTAAATTACTAGTAAATAATATAGGCGGTATTCCGGCCATTATAACAAGGTATAAATGATACAAATAAATTTTACCGAATCGCAGAGTGATCGTGCTGATAACGTGTTATAAAAAGAACTGGAATTTATTTGTATCGCAGGAATTTAAACAAAGCAAAATTTTATACCCGTATGAAGAAGATAACACTGATAAGAAGAGAGGATGTGTTATTGGAAGGAGAAGGATTGTGTGTTATCATGTTTTACAAATGATCGCAAAACTTCGTATTTATAGAAGAAAAATCACTATGCAAATAGTGACAGTGGGACCCATATCTTTTATTATTCAACATATGTGTGCGCCTCTTTGTTTGACATTAAGTTTCGTAACAAAACGCATGTGAAATATGGTCCAAGTCTCCAAGTAAAGGCCTTTACCATGTTTAATCAGAAGAAAAAGAAGGAACGAGTCTTATCTTTGTTATGTTGAATCAGTAGACAAAGTTGGGTCAGAGCAAAATGTTGGATACATATCTATTATATTTATTGTTTATGTTAATTCTCACATAGTTTAATGTTCATAATCTTCAAAATAGCATCTTTTTAAGTTTATGTCACAAAAATAGCTTTCAAAAACGAAAATGACCAAACTAGCATTTTATCTTTTAAAAAATTTAATTTTTTTTTATTTTTCAAAATTTGAAATCTTATCCCAAAACCCCACTCTCCAACTCTAAACCCTAAAACTTAAACTCTAAACCCTAAACCTTAAACTCTAAACCCTAAATCTTAAATCCACCCCTTAACTCTAAACCCTAATGTCTAAATTAATTTACCATTGGGGTATAAGTGTATATTTATCTCTTTTGATAAAACATTAAATATTATTTTGGTCATTTTTATTCTTATATGCTATATTTGTGACAAAAAATTTTAGCGCTATCCTAGTCATTTTTTCTTTTACTTACATAGATACCATTAATAAACATAGATACCATTAATAAAAAGAAAATCTGATTTGCCCGAATTCTGGACAAGAATCCACATGAGAGAAATTTGTGATTTTAGTTGTCAAAAGAAATATATGGGAACAAGTCTTATCTTTGTTTTGTTGAATGAGTACACAAAGTTGGGTCATAGCAAAATGTTCAACACAAAATCTCTATAATATTAACCGAAAACAAGTTATTTTACATGTTCCATTTAGAGCATCTCCAACCCTTCCCTATATTTACCTCTAAATGCTATTAGGCCTGGGCAAAATAACCGGAACCGAAGAACCGAACCGGAACCGAACCGAAATACCCGAAACCGGAACCGGACCAATACCCTCAAATACCCGAATGGTTCCTATATTTTTATATCCGAAATAACCGAACCGAACCGGAACCGAACCGAGAACCGAACGGGTACCCGAATATATAAAAATATTAATTATATATACATATAACATCACTAAATATATATTTTTAATTTAAAATTATATTAAAAGTATTTGAAAATAGTTGACGATAACTAAATTATTATAAAGTATCCAAACTACCCGAAAGTATCCGAAAGTATCCGGATAGTTTTAT
>NC_027755.1:22072000-22077298 GCF_000695525.1 Brassica oleracea var. oleracea
ATGAGAACCGAACTTTTTCCGGATATTTTCCGGTTCCTACATTTACTTTCCGAACCGAACCGAACCCGGAACTATCCGAACCGAACCGAACCGAAAATAGGTCAAGTACTAAATGGATCCTCTAGCCCCTATCCAAACTACCCGAAACCCAAAATACCCGAACCGAACCGAACCGATACCCGAAATACCCAGGCCTACCTATATCAATGGGTCACACTGCTGTTTTAATAGAATAAATATGCTTTTTCATATAGAATTCATACAAAGGAAGTTTACAAAAGAAAAAAATTCATAGTACAAAGGAGATTGGTGGATATGTTGTTTTTTTCGAATTAAATGTGATATACATAAAAATGGTAAAAGAACAAATCATTGTCAATATGATTATCCTTGGAGACCTTGGCCCCCATTATGACTAGTCAATATATATAACAAAATGTATATAATTAGATCTATTTTTTAGCCTTACATGTCGTCTACCTCACGTGCCAAAATGGTTATCCGCCCATAAAGCTCCACGCAATTTTGTTTTTCCTTTGAATTTACGAATTTTCACTTAATTATCCGAGTTGGGCCATACCATATGAATAATGATATGCTTTCTAACTGGGATAAGACCTATTGCACGATATAAATTTATTTGTATATATTATCGATAGTTTTTTTATATATTTGACCATTTTATTTGTATATATAAAATATTTTTTGTTGTTATTGCGATTGTGAAAGGACCGGTACGTTTTTGGAAAAAAAAAAAGTACTACATGATATAATGACTACATGTATAATTTTACATAATATGATTATTGAGGATGAGCGTGATCTCGATGCACCGATTGGAATTGGAAGAGAAGCTACACCTCCGGAAGTCCAAATACCAGATAATGAAGATAACCGATTCCAAGAGTTTCTAAGTCGATTCAGAAAAATCAAAGATAAAGAAGCTCATTTCTCACTTCGTAATGCATTAATTGATCATTTATGGGAAAAATTTAGTAATAATGATTGTTAGATAATGGTACTTTGTTTTTTTTTTGTCTAATGTATTTTTGTAATAAAATGTTTAATTTAAATATTTTTGCAATATTATGAAAAAAATTCAAAAAGTATAATGAATGGGTTAATTTTCAACATTTACAAGTTAGAGGTGTAAAATGTAAAATAAAAAAAGAATCTTTCAAGAATATTCCTTTTTAGAGTAAAAAATAGAGGAATACATTGGAGAGAAACTCACCTCTATTATAGAGTTTCTCTATTATAGAAGAAAAAATAGAAAAATACATTGGAGATGGTCTTACAAAGTTCATTTTTTAACTATATACCATTAGTAAATTAAAATTGTGATTTTTAAGGTCTAAACAAGAATGACATAAAAGAGAAAATTATGATTTTAGTTGCCTTCTTTTAGCACGAAGAGTTATGTAGCAAAAAAAAGCTGTTCGAATTAGGTTTTGATGTTTTATAATCTGGTTCATCAAAACAAATAAAAATATGAACGGTTCATCAAAACAAATAAAAATATGAACAGATTAAAAACAGAATTTAGCCTATGGTTCATGGAAATTAACCAGATTGGTAACACTAGACCAAGTCTTTTAAGATTTTCCATGGATAAAGATCATTAGAACATGATTAACCCAGAGTTCTTATGATGAGGTTCTTAGCGGAAGTTAAGAAACTGTGTCTTAACTTTTAACTAAAAAAACTAAGAACCGGTTCTTAAATAAGGTTTTAGAACATGATTAATATGGGTCTCTTAGAATGGAGTTCTTAGTGTAATATAAGATACGTCTCTTACCTTTTAACTAAGAAAAAATAAGAAACATTTCTTAAATAAGAGATACTAGACCTCGATCCGCGCGACCGCGCGAGTATTTAATTTGTGTTTGTATTTAATGATTTATTTGTAAATGTAGTCATATTTGTAAATGCAAATGATATATTTGTACTTAATTTTATATTTTAGCATTTTAGAGTAAAATGTATCACCGATATTGGGTATTATATAAAAATATAACATTTATATAATTAGATCCATGTCTAATATATATAGCGAACAAACTTTTTAAATAAAAAGTACGAAAATAGAAAATTGTGAATTAGCATGCTATTTATAAATGATACATTAGCTATAATATTTGTAAGTAAATAAAATGATTGCTAAACTTCAATCAAATTTGGAACATATACAAATTAAGATTTAAATTTGTAAGAAAATAAAATGAAAATATAAATTTGATGTGACTGATAAGAAATTATAGATGGGCTTAATTTTGTGTATATTTAAACCATGACTTTGCGGATGTTTGCTTTTACTTTTGTAAATAAATTATTTTTTCTAAGTGATAGTATATATTTTAAAATCTTACATGTGTTAAATAATTATTTAATAACATTTATAAGCATGACAATTTTATAGTTTATATTTTTTTATTTTATTTTTTCTTGTAAACCGTCAATTGTATTACCACCATTTTTAGAATATGATCCGTGCATCTATACAAATGTTTTATTTTATTTTTTTTTGTGGATCAAAATTTTACAATAATGTCTAATAAATTATTTTATATACATGGTAAGTTAGTAAATAATTATAATGGTGCATTCCAAAAAAAATGAAAAGTAACGTGAATTGTGGTAGAGAATGAGACAAAATGTAACTTATATTGTTACATAAATATTTTTTGTATATATTGATATTCATTAATGTTTATTATGTTAATATGAAATAGATAAGTTAAAAGATTTATATTGAATTGATTGTGAATTTAATTTAGGAAATGTTTTATTAATTTTGAAAAAGACATGGAAAGCATAGAAGTAGGAGTAATTATTACTTCATTAATTTTAGAAAATACAAAAATTATTTAAAAATAGGTTCATTTAATTATTTCAATAGCATTAAGTTGTAAATATTGTGTAAATTTAATGGTTAGTCTTAATTTGTACTTTTTTTTAATAGAATAGATAAGAGACGCCTCTTAATTTTTTTTAGTTAAAAGTTAAGAAACGTATCTTATATTACGCTAAGTACTTCGAGATCTGCATTAATCATGCTGGCCGTTGTTAACTTAATAAATAGCTCATCTAAAGTCGCTGGAAGACAAAAACCCAAAGTTAAGTGTGACTAGTCGAAATAAAAGAGTGGAAGCTAATTGTACGAAATCTTAAAGCCATTATCTTTCTTCGGTCCCTATAGTTTTTCTTGGTATGATCGATTTCGATCTTGTCCAAGTCCAGTGTTTGAGTGACCAAGTTGTTGCTTAGTTTATCGAGTTCAAATACGACCACTTCCGTATAATTTACTCACCTTCCTCGAATTTTCAATTATGTGTTTCGCTCGCCTATTGTTTTTTTAATAACTTGTCGTCTAATGTCTAAAAAAATATTTTTTGAATTTAACAAAAAATGTGGAGTTTCCAGTCGTACTTAGAAAAGTCCGCACTCCATTTTTTACTACGATTGAACACATTCTGACACAGACCATGTTTTCGATATGTAATATTTCAAAATTGACCATATTATTTCCGAAGTCCTATGGTTCCGATATTTCCATAAAGGTTTTGATATGTATAAATTATCTTATTTGTTGTGAAGTTTACCATATTTTCAATTTCTATGTAAAAATTTATTATTTTCTTTGTTTTTCATTTTTGAAAGTTCATTTTCTTCTATTGGTAGGGTTGATTTTTCGACTAAATTTTAAATTTTCATATTGGGTAAAAATGTATTGTTTAGTACTTGGACCGACCTATTTAGTCAACACAAATATCTTCAAAAAATCTGAAAGAATATTCAACATACTATAATTTTATTGGTGTTCCAAATGCTGCGGCGCTGTATTGTATTTGACAAAGATGTTTTGTATAATTTTGAAGAAAAATTGATATTGGCAAAGAGAACAGACTATTAATAAACTACTAGAGTTGAACCCGCGCGCCTGCGCGGATATATTTATTATTTTTAAAACATCATTTTGAATATAAAATAAAATGAAAATATACCCATTGCTTTACATACAGTGATGATTTCATACAGGTAGAACAATTGGTTGGATTGTTTTATTATCAAGTTAGTAACGTTTTTAATAGAGATATATACTATGATATGTAAATGTCATTTAATATGGATTATGTTAGTTATTAGATTGGTCCTAGTATGACTTATTTGTAGTCGATATTTTTAATGACTCTATTTTAATAGAGTCGATAAAACAGAGCATGACCATTGCTTTACATACAGTGATGATTTCATACAGGTAGAACAATTGGTTGGATTGTTTTATTATCAAGTTAGTAACGTTTTTAATAGAGATATATACTATGATATGTAAATGTCATTTAATATGGATTATGTTAGTTATTAGATTGGTCCTAGTATGACTTATTTGTAGTCGATATTTTTAATGACTCTATTTTAATAGAGTCGATAAGCAATCCGAATTTCGATTAACAAATAATTCACCTAGAAAAATTGATATTGGCATGGACTCTAATTAAAAAGGAGGACACATATGATATCACAAATGGCGGTCTTCTGCATGTGATAAATATTATATAATAGCCGTCTTAGGGCATATTTATTGCAAGCTTTTAACTGCTCCCCTTAATATTAAATAGATTAAAAATATTCAAATCACAGCCAAAATATGAAGACACGCAGCTTAATTACGGATGCGAAGGGGCGCCTCTTGACAGACACGTGTCTGAAGTTAATTGGGGAGAGGAAAAATGAAACGCGTTGTTTCGTCTCGGTTCTTCATTTCTCTATCTCTCTGTTTCTCTCTTCCTTCTCTCCTCTCCAAGCGATCGAGAAGGCAATATATCTTTTTCGCCGTGGCTGTTCTTCTTCTCGGTGGCTCTCTAAGCGGGTCTTGTTGACGAAGGAAAACGGAATCCCCTCTATCGGTTGGTCTCATCGGCGAAGGATAATGGCGAGATCTCTCTTCTTCGTCGTGGCTCTTCTTCTTCTCGGTGGCTGGAAAGGTAAGGATGAGTTTGTTTGTGCACGTCTTAGCTTGTGCATGTCGGGGAATCTAATAAAACTGGGCTTAGATTATGTTATTTCATCGTGAATCTAGATAAGTTCTATCCACTAATTTTTGTTTTTTTTTTCTGTGTTTGTGTCTTCATATGGAGTGATGAAGAGGCATGATCGAAGCTCAAGCTTGGGCTTTGTCTGACAAACCCCCACGATTGTTCATAAGGTAAAACCTTTCTCTTTGGTCTTTTCAATTGTATAAAATCAATCTCTTTGCTCTGTTGAATAGGAAAGACCATAGTTTATATTCGTTGCTGG
>NC_027755.1:22078215-22094480 GCF_000695525.1 Brassica oleracea var. oleracea
GAGAAAAGTAGTGGGCAAAATGAGAATGATGTTGTCAAATTAGCTCATCAAATATTCTACAACAATCATCAGAAGAGATTCACTCTAGAACACGCATGGAAGGAGCTAAGAAACGACCAGAAGTGGTGTGACCTTACTTCTGCTAAAAACGATGGGAGTTCAAAGAAGAGGAAGTGTGAGGATCCTGCAGATTCATCAACCCATGAAGCCACTGATAGCAAGCGTCCCCTTGGTGTTAAGGCCGCAAAGGCGACTGGTAAGAACAAAGAAGTACAGCAGCATACTATGAATGAGTTTCAGAATATGTGGACAATCAGAGAGAAGGATATGGCAGTGAAAGAACGTATGGCTAAGATGAGTCTGTTTGAGGGTCTCATTGGGAGAACAGAGGGTCTAGATGAGGAGGAAAAACTTCTCAAGAAGAAGCTCATCACTGACGTTATGTCTAGTTAGTTGTGTTTCTAGTTTGGTGTCTTGTTGTGTTTCTAGTTCTGATTCTAGTTCTGTTTCTATTTATGTTTGTTGCTTGTTCTTGTTTAATGTCGTTTATGTACTTGTTCTTGTTGTTAAGTTTATGTTACTCTTTGTTTCTGTTCATGATCTGCAATGCTAAAATGATGTTGATGTTTAGTCTCTGTTTCTTTCAAGTTCTGTTTATTTGTTTTGTTATGTATTTTCAAAGCGTCATTGTATAAAAATGCTAAAATGATGTTGTTGTCAATGCAGGTGAGACAGTACACGTTTGGAAATCATGTTGCTAGTTGTCACGGGAGTGGAGAGTGGAGTGGAGTCACGAGTGGAGAGTCCTGTCTTGTCTTGTAGTTGTCACGGGAGTGGAGAGTGGAGTGGAGTCACGAGTGGAGAGTCCTGTCTTGTCTTGTAGTTGTCACGGGAGTGGAGAGTGGAGTGGAGTCACGAGTGGAGAGTCCTGTCTTGTCTTGTAGTTGTCACGGGAGTGGAGAGTGGAGTGGAGTCACGAGTGGAGAGTCCTGTCTTGTCTTGTAGTTGTCACGGGAGTGGAGAGTGGAGTGGAGTCACGAGTGGAGAGTCCTGTCTTGTCTTGTAGTTGTCACGGGAGTGGAGAGTGGAGTGGAGTCACGAGTGGAGAGTCCTGTCTTGTCTTGTAGTTGTCACGGGAGTGGAGAGTGGAGTGGAGTCACGAGTGGAGAGTCCTGTCTTGTCTTGTAGTTGTCACGGGAGTGGAGAGTGGAGTGAGGAGGAGAGTCTGTTTATTTCAAGACACGACAGTCTTGTTTCTTTGAAGTCACGAGTGATGTGAGCTCTGTTTCTTTGTAGTCAGGAGAGTTGTACGCAAGTGTTGTATCTAGTCTTGTCTTGTAGTGTTATCTTGTCTTGACGAGTATTCTCTCATTCACAACTCAGCAGACTCTCTTTCACAACCTATCAAACGAGTTCTCTCATTTCACTATCTCGTCTCTCTCATTCTCTTATCTCTCATTATCTTTTTATTTATTGTTCTTAACTCAGCAGACTCTCTTTCACAACTTATCAAAATACTTCTCTTTTCTTTTCAATACAATTCATGGCATCTACAGACCCGTTTGATGATATGTTCGAACAATATTTTGATCAAGCATTCGAGAATCTGGTCAATGCTCAAGATGATCAAGAAGATGAAAGAAAGAAAAGAAAAAAACGAGTTTTTATCGAAAGGAATCGTGAAGAAGGCAATATACGTCTATGGAACGATTATTTCAGTGAAACTCCAACGTATCCTGAAAATCTTTTCCGACGACGATTCAGAATGAACAAATCATTGTTCATATATATTGTGAATCGTCTCTCCAATGAAGTTCCATTCTTTCAACAAAAAAAAGACGGTCTCGGAAGGCTTGGTCTCTCAACACTTCAAAAGTGTACAGCAGCTATACGTGTGTTGGCGTATGGTTCTGCCCTTGATGCGGTCGACGAATGCCTTAGGCTCGGTGCAACCACGGCACGATTATGTGTGGAAAATTTTGTAGAGTCAATAATAAATGTGTTCGGCAATGAGTATCTAAGAAGACCAACACCATATGATCTGCAACGTCTACTTGATGATGCAGAGAATCGTGGATTTCCCGGGATGATAGGAAGCATCGATTGTATGCATTGGGAGTGGAAGAATTGTCCCACCGCTTGGAAAGGGCAATTTGCTCGGGGTTCGGGAAAACCAACTATCGTTTTAGAGGCGGTTGCTTCATACGATCTCTGGATCTGGCATGCATTTTTTGGAGCTCCAGGTACCTTAAATGATATTAATGTTCTTGATCGGTCACCTGTTTTTGATGACATAATAAATGGTGAAGCCCCACAAGTGAATTTCTCGGTAAATGGAAATGAGTACCATATGGGTTATTATCTCACCGATGGAATTTATCCAAATTGGGCAACTTTCATCCAATCTATTCGACTTCCACAAGTGCCGAAAGTAGTTTTATTTGCGCAACGTCAAGAAGCTGTCCGAAAAGATGTTGAGCGTGCTTTCGGAGTTTTACAAGCTCGATTTGCCATTGTTAGAAATCCGGCACTTTCTTGGGATAAAGTCAAGATCGGGAAGATTATGAGAGCATGTATTATACTCCATAATATGATAGTAGAAAACGAACGAGATGAAGGTACTCAATTTAATCTTTCAGATTTCGAAGAAGGAGAAGCCAGCAGGAGTTCACATGTCGATCGTCGAACAAGGAGAATGCCTACAAATATTGCCAATCAGATGGGTGTTCGAACTGAAATTCGTGATACAAATGTGCATGCACAACTAAAACGGGATTTGGTCGAACATATATGGGCTAAATTTGGAACTGATTAAAACAACAATTGAGCTTCGATGCATCTTTGAAAAGAACCTCTAATTAAGGGACAAGCAATAAACCACTAAAATTAAAGGTCTCTTAACGATGTCCCTTCTTTTGATTTTAATAATTAAAAATTCATTAAGGACAATTTAAGAAACATTAAGGTCTCAACAATAAACATGTTCTTAGTACTATTATTTGTTGTGCACCTAAAAAGAAAAGATAACTGAAAATTAATTATTTAATCTTATGGAAAAATCAGACGTCCATCTCGAAATTCCACTTAAAAAGTTGGCATGATTTTTGATAAATACAAAAGAAAATCTTGAGTAAGGAATCAAAACGAGCCATGTGGCAATCACATACATATCGACGTCGTTGGCAGTAGCCACACGTACAGCTACAAGCACGCATAAATAAAGATGCTGCCTCGTCCTCAAAGTTGCTCACTTCGCAAGTGTACCAAACAACTCTTAGAAAAAATAAACTAAAGCTTCTCTCTCTCTCTACTTTGTGGTAAGAAAACAGAGCAAGTAGAGATATCTTTCTCTTTCTCGCTCTTTGTGTTCTTCTTAGTATCACAAACGAGCTAGCAAGATGTCAATAAGAAGAATCTACCGATGTCTGAACTCTTTAATCAAAAGATCATGTGCTCAATCTTTATGATCACACGTCCCGTTTCACACTTTGTTCAACTCTCAGGTTTTCATTTTTTTTTCTCTTTGTTCTCTGTTTCACTTGAGAACAACCCCATCAAGAATCAAGAATGGTGCGGACACCGTGTTGCAAAGCTGAACTAGGCTTAAAGAAAGGAGCATGGACTCCCGAGGAAGATCAGAAGCTTGTCTCCTACGTCAACCGTCACGGTGAAGGTGGATGGCGAACTCTCCCCGAAAAAGCTGGTATTTTTTTTATTCCGCCTTATTTGAATATTCAATGTTTGGCCTTTCTGGCTATTATTGATCAATGATTTTTAATATAAAATAATTTTATAATGATTTAGGACTCAAAAGATGTGGCAAAAGCTGCAGACTGAGATGGGCTAATTATCTACGACCTGACATCAAAAGAGGAGAGTTCACTGAAGATGAAGAATGTTCTATCATCTCTCTTCATGCCCTTCATGGCAACAAGTTAGTCTCCCTATCTCTCTCAACTTTTTCTTTTTGTATATTGTCCCAATATTTTGTCCATTTTCGCCTGGGGTATAACTTAAATGGCTGTATTTTAACACATTTTAGTTCTTTTATTTAATACTTTCTAAAATTCTAAATAAGGGGAGTAAAATCTTTGCTTGTACATTTGCCTGTATAATTACAAAACATGATTACACTCCATGTTTATAATTTACAAATAATATGAGCAAAAAAATAAGTAAAATATTTGTGTTTTCCACAAAACATATTTCAACTTTTCCAGCGAAGAAAATTGAACTAAAAGAAAATATCTTGGTTTATACGTTATATATATGTATACTTTTTAGAACAATTTGTATGTTATATTCTTGTATACTGTGTTATCATCATGACTAATAATATCGTGTAATCTTATGGTGTTTAATCAGATGGGCTGCAATAGCTCGTGGATTACCGGGAAGAACCGATAACGAAATCAAGAACCACTGGAACACTCATATCAAAAAACGTTTGATAAAGAAAGGTGTCGATCCGGTTACACACAAGAGCTTGATTTCCGACAAATCAGAAAACTTCCCAGAGATTCCAGAGAAGCAAAACGTTATTCAGACAATTATAACGAGTGAAGATGATCTTGATAATGAGAAGGTGAAGAATAGCAACAAGAAGCCGGTATTATCATCGGCTAAGTTCTTAAACAGAGTAGCTAATAGGTTCGGAAAGAGAATCAATCAAAGCGTTCTGTCTGAGATTATCGGAAGTGGTGGCCCACTTACTACTACTACTACAAGTCACACTGCTACTACTACAAGTGTCACCGTTAACTCCGAATCAGATAAGTCAACTAGCTCTTCTTTCACACCAACCTCAGATCTTCTATGCCAGATGACTGTTAACGGTAACGCTACATCGTCTCCGTCCACATTCTCTGATGCATCCGTTAATGATAGTTTAATGTACTGTGATAATGAGGATAATCTCGGATTCTCAAATTTTCTGAACGATGAAGATTTCATGATGTTGGAAGAGTCTTGTGTTGACAACACTGAGTTTATGAAAGAACTTTCGAGGTTTCTTGAGGAGGACGTGAACGACGACGTCGAGGTGATGCATGTCTATGAGCATCAAGACAATATCGAAGATATTGATAACTATTTTGCATGAATGAATCTTACACGATCATTTCAATATGATCATGGTTATGTCATGTCGATGGATATGTTAGGCTGGTGATTATGATAATAATGAATAATGATAATGACGATGCTGAACCATGCATGTAGCTTGTATTGACATATGAGTGTTTTTAATTGTTTTTACTCTTTTGTATGTTTACGCTCAAGTGTGTTTCATATGAAGTGAATAAATTTATGGTAATGTAATAATAAGTTTAACGAGTGTATTATATATATTAGACTTTTAGTATTCATAATTCGATAACAGGCAAAACATGTACCAGTAAAATTAGAATGTCGACTTGTAACTATCCTGACATGTTCTAATTAAGCCTCTTTTCAAAACAAAACAAAAACCTATCCGAAATTGAGAATTACGGTATTTTAACACTACTGCTTTGGTAGCTCATAAGCTAAGTGCCTATGACTAGTGCATCGAGCAAGTTGATATAATCATACATACAATATATATAATTTAATGATACATACAATATAGATAATTTAAGTGGTTTCAAGGACTTATATATGTAGTTATGTATACCTTAAATATGTCATTTCTCTAATGAGGTATGCGACCGGCAGAAAGCAAGTGGACCTTCTTTGAACATTCCAAAGATTAAAGAGGGGAAGAATTGCATTATCATTACATCTTTTGACGGCACCATGCATAAAACAAAAGTAAAAGCTGAGATTTGTTTCAATACTATTTGTAAAAGTTGAATGATTTTCCTTTCCCAAGTGTCTTCTAATTCTCTAATATTCTCTATATATAAAGTGATAATAATAATTACAAACACTAAAATAGTACCTCTAGGAACAGTGATTACAAAATCATAGCAATTTATGATTAAAATATATCCATATTTTATTCTTTTATTTTCATTTAACTTTTACTCTAAAATCTATTTTAGAATAAATTATTTTAAAGTTTATAATAACTTTTACTTTAAAACAGAATCAGAATAAAATTATTTCAAATGAAAATGATTAATACATTTATTGTTCATTTTTATTCATGATTCTATTTAAAAGATAAAATAAATGTAAACTAAAACTTTTTTATATATAAAACTTGATTTTTAATATATATAGAACTATTATATTTTAAGTCTTATTCCCAAAATAACAAAAAATTTAGTCCCAATTTTGAAATAGAACTCCTAAGTGGAAACTGTAAGAATAAATTTAACAAATGAGTTATTTTTTCTGGTTTAGATGTTTAGTTTATTGCAAAGAAAATCTGAACGATAAATCTAATTGTAGTCCAAAAATCCAAGTATTGCGAGTGCTGCTTCTACGAATGAACGACTATACATTCAATATATTCAACAAGTTGTATTTTTATGATTATGTACACTACACAATCAACCGGGCCATCTAATTTTCTTTTTCTCCTTTAATTCTCCACTTCTTATCTGATACTCTTTTAACTAAAAGTCCATATTATTCTAAATAATGCAAAAGTATGTTGTGGTGGGTCGTCACAACCCATTGCCGATCGGGGCAGTTGGCATTCTATGGCTGTGCCACATTCTTGCGCCGGACTCTTGACATTACAAAAGACCATATGAAGTGACACAGCATGCCCACAGATCAGCTATCCGGGGTTTTGAAGGTATTTGTGATTTGCTTCGTACGCTACGAATGTCTAATTTTTTGATTTGCTTTGTTTCGGAAAAATACGGATATTCAAAAAAACGGATATCCGAAAAATAAATAGATATTTGCGGATATTTACGAGTACTTACAGATATCTCATATGTTTTGATTAATGCAAATAATCTTAAAATTTTGATACAAATTTGTTTTGTAAAATATTTTTTTGCATGATATATAAGATAAAAATTAAAAGAAATAGTGAATCTGCATATTTTATAAAAAAAATTAAACTTAGTTAACAATTATAATAAGACAAAACTTAAAGAAAAAAATTATAATTGTCATAAATTTATTCATTTCCTTTTATGTATTTATATAAGTAATAATGTGAATAGAATTAGTCAAATCATATGTTAGAATAACAATTATATAATTTTATACATTTAAAACTTTAAATATAATCAAGATATACATGTATTTATATATTACCGGATCAGATTGGATATTCGCTTTCCAAAATTTTAATATATGTGACTTGCTTCGATTTTAACGGATATTGATTTTTAATATTTGTTTTGCTTCGAAGATTTACGGATATCCGAAATTTTCGAATCAAATCAAAACGAATAACGAATTGAATCAAATTTAACGGATAAAATGCCCAGCACTAAGTGACGGTAATAATGCCACCAAACAAATTATAACAAAATACTCAATAAGGTAACCATACTCAGTGGAGTATTATTTAATTTATCAAATCATAAACTTTCAAGGTTGGCTCCTTTTCAGTTGACATTAATTATTTCTTGTTCAAACTTCAATGTACATAGGCGAAAGAAACAAAAATTAAATAAAATATGCTCGATACTATAGATCTGAAACCCTAAACCCTTAGGTAAACCCTAAACCCTTGGGTAAACCCTAAACCATTGGATAAATCATAAACTCTAAATCAAAAACACTAAACACTAAAATCCTAAACCCTTGAGTGTTTTAGTGTTTAGTGTTTTTTATTTAGAGTTTATGATTTATCCAAGGGTTTAGAGTTTACCCAAGGGTTTAGGGTTTCGGATTTAGGGTTTAGGGTTTAGGGATTAGGATTTAAGGTTTAGTTTTTTCTTGACGACGTTAAATTTTTTTTTTTTGTAATTACTACTATTTTTATTTTTTATTTTTTTATCTTTTTACTTTGAAAATATAATATAACTTGACAATATTTTGTTTCCTTTTATAAAAGATATCAAATTTGAAATAACATAATCCTATTGGTTGGTGAACCTCTAGGTTCACCTAGGGGGTGAACCCAAGAATAAGTCAGAAATAATGCCCCCGAGACATGTTCGTGACAATTATATAATTTTATAATATGCTCGATACTAATGGGATAGTCTAATGGCAATCTCTTGGGATCTTGATGTATATACACATTAGTCTTAGGTTCGATTCTCCTGAAAACTAAATTATCACCATTTGGTCAGTTTTGACCAGTCTGAGTTTGGACTTCGGCTTAAATAGTTTACATGGTAGGCCGTAACAGATGATGTATCAATCCTCTGATAATAGTAAGAAAATATTTCAAATTCGGACAGGTAGTGTGGTACACTTTCGGATTAGTCCACTCTGTAGTACCAAGTGCGTTCCTTTCGAAACCGACCGGTTGATCCTATAGGGTTTATAAAAAAAAAACTTTTCTATGCGATTAATTACCATTTTCCCTGATTGCATTGAAAAGTGGCTTAATTGATTGGTGCGGTATGATACCTAATTAATTTGTTAGGCATATAGAAGAATATGCGATTTGATGAAAAGGTGCAATCACCAATCCAATGATGCAAACACAGGATTATACAAAAAAAAAATATTTACTAACGAAAAGCTAAATATTTTTAAAAATAATTGAGATCTGTTCTTTTGATAACTTTGATGCTCCGTTTTGATAATACCTACCATGCATTATCTGAATAGTTTAACAATATGGAATCCATCTGTTCTTAGATATAATTCCTAAATATAAGATGTTTAGAAAAAAACACACATGTTAAAAAATTATTTTTAATAGAAAGAATCATTAAAATTATAAAATAATTGTATTCAATCAATAATAAAATAAATTATTAAATATGATTGGTTACACAAAATAAATTATTAAATATGATTGGTTACACAATTTTTAATAAAGTAAAAGTTACATAAAAATTAAAAAATATCTTATATATTGAAACATCAAATTTTTTTGAAACATTTTACGTTCAGAAACGGATGGAGTATTATTTTTTTGTTATCTTGAGTTGTTCTCGTAGTTGTAACTCGAATCATGTCGCCACTTGTCAGCAAAGTGTTACGTCCTTCTCCACGTAGGCCATTTTGATTCCTTATTCGGGAAGAAAACCCCAAAGTTCGAGTCGCGAGTTTATGAGCAAAGAAAACTACGTAATGGCCCATTTCTTCCATCCTACAAAACGACAATGTTTTGGGAAAGAAAGACACGATTTTTTTTCTTTTTTGATCAAAAGCTATTTAATATTAAATTTTGAAGCTATTTTTGTAAAAAGAAATGCTATTTGAGAAAATTACCCAAAAGTTTATAAGAACACAATATTAACTAAAGTAAAACAGAAAATTAGAGAAAACTATTTTATGTAAATTAAATTAAATATAAAATTGAAATAAAAGCAATAAAAATTACAAAAAAAATTATAATAACACAAACAAACCAAACCAAATTTAACTAAAGTAAATAGAAAATTTTAAAAACCAACAATAATAGTGACTTTTGTCTTAGATTGGGGTATGTTAATTCAAATAATAACAAACAGTTAGTTTATTGGTTCGGTTTAATACGTATAATCTTAAACGAACTATTATTTTGATAATAGATTTTGGATGGGTTTCAGTTTTTTTTTGTCCACCCCTAATTTCAACATCTCAGCTTCTTCCTTCGATCTCGTCGACGACACTCAAGGGTTTCAACATTTCAGTTTCTTCTTCGTTCTCGTTGAGTTTCTTCTTCGTTCTCGTTGAGGACACTCAAGAGTTTCAACATCTCAGCTTCTTTTCAACATCTCAGGTTCGTTTACATTCGTCTCTATCTTTTGGCTCTGGATTCGTTTCTGATCATTTGGTTTACATATGATTAGATCATTGAAATCTGATAGAAGTCGTGTGTGATGCTTTAACGATTAGTGAATGAATCTGATGATAGTCTAGCTTGTTAAAGTCTTGCGACATTTCAGAAAAACCCATTACGTGTATTTGGGATCATCCGTGTATATTGTTATTGTTATGAATCATAGTTTGAGAAAAAATGAATATAAAACACGTGTTTTGAATGTAAACTTTGGTTTTGTAATTATATGTTTAAAACAGGAACGCCCGCTCGTCATCGCATCGCAGAACAAATCTCGACCTTGAATTTGATTTGCTGTTTTGACTTTGAATACATATGCCTCAGATCTCTGATATCGCTTTTAGTTTATGTTCGCGCGCTCTTTGTTTTGCGGATAAGGCGCTCTTTGACACAGGTAAACCGGTCCTTGACTCGGTGAACCGGTTCGATTTCACTCAAATTGAACCGGAAAACCCTCCTTATACCTCCCATTCGCCAATTTTGGGGATCAAAAAGAACCTTGAACTCGTTTTTTCTTCACCAAAACCCTCTCAATCTCAAGTTTTCGAAAACCCACAATACTGAACGGTTTTGTGCGGTTCTTTAGCCTATTTTCATCGGCTTTTCGAGCTCAATCCATCGATGCTAACCGTTTTCGGCGAAGCACATGTATGGCCTCTCAGTCCCAACTCCAAGTTTTGATCCTAGAGTTTTAAAAAGGGGGTTTCACCAATTCTCGCAGAGTGATGTATACTTGTGGGTTGAAATTCTAATTTGTTTTTGTTTTAGTGAAATGCCTTGATCCTTATGATGTTTATCACTTCGTGGCATGATTTCATGGATTTTGAACTGAATTTGAAATTGTCGAATTTTGGTGCTTAAGTAAAAAACGACAATGTTGATTCTTTAACCGTATGTATACTGTCTGGAGTGATTTGTGCTTGATATTTTTCAACATCTCAGGTTCGTTTCCATTCGTCTCTATCTTTTGGCTTACACATGATTAGATCATTGAAATCTGATAGAAGTTGTGTATGATGCTTTAACGATTAGTGAATGAATCTGATGATAGTCTAACTAGTTAAAGTCTTGCGACATTTCAGCAAAACCCATTACGTGTATTTTCCAGCAAAAAAATCATTGATTCGTTTAGATTGTTAATCAATGGATCTAAACTTTGGTGTGTAACTTAGCTAAAGGCATACATATATTTTGTATTTGGGATCATCCGTGTATACATGATTGTTATGAATCATAGTTTGAGAAAAAATGAATATAAAACACATTGGTTTTCTAATTCTATGTTTAAAACTTGCAGGCGATGCTTTTCTTGGTGGCAAAAACGATTAAGATCTGGTTTCACACTAATAAGAAGAAACGCACTAACAAGAAGAAGCGCACTAATTTTGTTCCTTCTTATTAGTGTGTTTCCCTGGACTCAGTGACCAACTTTAAATCTATATTTTTGCAGAAGAAACCACAATTTTTTTTCAGAAAAACTCTGGTTGACAGTTGTGAGAACTGAACTGTTGATTAGCTTATAGAAGAAATGAGAGCTAGACTCGGTAGCGATTAAAACCATAAGAGCATGAGTGTAAAACAAGTGAAACACTTCCTAACAAATCCAAGATAAGTGTAGCTCCCACCAATTGGTTGACAAATTGATACCAAAAGAATGTCAACATGGGCACAGATCACGTCGGAGAAACTGGAAGAAGACTATCCTCAACGAGAACGAAGAAGAAGATGAGATGTTGAAACTTATGAGTGTCGTCGACGAGATCGAATGAAGAAGTTGAGATGTTGAAACTAGGGGTGGGCAAAACAAACTGAAATCCATCCAAAATCTATTATCAAAATAATAGTTCGGTTTAAGATTATCCGAATTAAACCGAACCAATAAACTAATTGTTTGTTATTATTTGAATTAACAATACCCCAATCTAAGACAAAAGTCATTATTAATGTTGGTTTTTAAAAATTTCTATTTACTTTAGTTAAATTTGGTTTGGTTTGATTGTGTTATTATAAAAAAAATTTTGTAATTTTTTATGTTTTTGTTTCAGTTTTATATTAAATTTAATTTACATAAAATAGTTTTTTCTTATTTTCTGTTTTACTTTAGTTAATATTGTGTTCTTATAAACTTTTGGGTAAGTTTCTCAATACCCTTTCTTTTTACAAAAATAGCTTCAAAAATTAAGAGAAAAGCAATTAAACACACCGACTGTCTGAGTGATAAGGTGGTAATAGACAATTTATCTAGTTCCGGTCTGATTTGTAAAACAGAATATTTAAAAAGACAGGTCATCCATTTTAATAGCCAATTAAATTAAATCAGATCTGGAAAATAATTAACATTTCTTTTGGGGACAGCGAAGAAATATCATTCGAAAGCAGCAAAGCGAAAGGCAGATCACAATCACGAAACTCACTTCTTCTTCAGTCTCTTACAGATTCTTCTTCCTCTGTCGGCACGAATTCATTGGGCTCTGCTTGAATCTGGGTTTAGTGTAATAAAATCGATTTCAGTAAGAAGAATCTGGTGAGAGGAACCGTGGAGGATTCGTAGGGGAAAAAGATGAGGAGGCGGAGGGTAGCTAGAAGGAGATTGCTGAGTTGGATATGGCTTCTCCTTGGCTCTTTCTCTGTCGCTGGATTGGTTCTCTTCATGGTTCAGCATCGTCATCAACAGCAAGATCCATCTCAGCTCAACCTTGTATATATGTCTTTTCTCTCTTTATTGCATTGTAGTATTGACTCTATTGATTGCTGAGAGTTTGAGTTTTTTATTGCTCTGATGATCACCCGCTCATTAAAAAGTTTGGATCTTTATTCTTTTGCTGACAAAAAGATTGGTGAATCCACTGTCATTGTAGCCTCATGTTTTTAATTTTTAAAGCTGAGAATGGTTATTAGCATGGCCGCCCTAAGATTTTGGAGTTATAGACGATTTAAGAAAGATTTCAATAATTTGAGGGCTAATTTTTTCGAAAATTTTGAGGCTTGAGGGAAATGTTTCATCCGGCTTAGCCCAGTACCGGCCCTGGTACTTATTAGTTTGGTCTGTGTATGTATGGAATCAATGCAAATTGAGCTGTTTTCACAACAGCATGACCAAATCTTAGTGTAGTTTATTTATTGACATTGTTATTAGTCTATGAGTGCAAAAGCTTATATCATACTGTCTACATAGAAATGTTTTTGTATTTGGAGAAGTTACTCTGATCTTCTTTTCTTCTTTGATAGGAAAGAGACACAAGTAACAACAACGTATCACCTCCTCGTTTAAACTTCACGGAAGAGGTAACAAGCGCATCCTCCTTCGCTAGGCAGCTAGCAGAGCAAATGACGCTCGCCAAAGCCTATGTTTTCATAGCCAAAGAGCACAACAATCTCCACTTAGCTTGGGAGCTGAGCTCCAAGATCCGAACCTGTCAGCTTCTCCTCTCAAAAGCAGCGATGAGGGCCCAGCCCATTTCGTTAGACGAAGCGAAACCGATCGTCACCGGCCTGTCATCTCTCATCTACAAGGCGCAGGACGCGCATTACGACATAGCCACCTCGATGATGACTATGAAGTCTCACATCCAAGCCCTCGAAGAGCGCGCAAACGCAGCAACCGTTCAGACAACAGTGTTTGGTCAATCTGTTGCCGAGACGGTACCGAAGAGCCTCCACTGTTTGATGATCAAGCTCACGTCAGATTGGTTAACCGAGCAGGCGTCATCGCGCCGTGAAGCGGCGGATGAGAGCAGAAACTCGCCGAGACTCGTTGACAACAACCTCTACCACTTCTGTATCTTTACTGATAATGTAATAGCTGCTTCTGTTGCTGTTAACTCGACTGTGGCCAACGCTGATCATCCGAAGCAGCTTGTGTTCCACGTAGTGACGAATCGAGTTAGCTACAAAGCTATGCAGGCTTGGTTTCTTGGTAATGACTTCAAGGGCGCAGCGATAGAGATCAGAAGCGTGGAAGAGTTCTCTTGGCTGAACGCTTCTTACTCTCCCGTTGTTAAGCAGCTGCTGGATACAGACTCGAGAGCTTACTACTTCGGGGACCAAGAAACAAACTCTGAGCCAAAAGCGAGGAACCCGAAGTACTTGTCATTACTAAACCACCTCAGATTCTACATTCCCGAGATCTATCCTCAGCTGGAAAAGATCGTTTTCCTAGACGACGACGTTGTTGTTCAGAAAGATTTGACTCCACTCTTCTCCTTAGACCTTCACGGAAACGTCAACGGAGCCGTGGAGACGTGTCTTGAAGCCTTTCACCGTTATTACAAGTACCTAAACTTCTCTGACCCTCTCATCAGCTCAAAGTTCGATCCGCAAGCGTGCGGATGGGCCTTTGGTATGAACGTTTTCGATCTCATAGCGTGGAGGAAAGCGAACGTGACTGGTAGGTACCATTACTGGCAAGGGAAGAACAGAGAGAGAACGCTTTGGAAGCTAGGGACTCTTCCTCCGGGTCTGTTGGCTTTCTATGGTCTCACCGAGCCGCTAGACAGAAGATGGCATGTCTTGGGGTTAGGCTACGATGTCAACATTGATAACCGTTTGATAGAAACCGCGGCTGTGATTCATTATAATGGCAACATGAAGCCTTGGCTAAAGATTGGTATTGGTAGGTATAAACCTTTTTGGTTGAAGTTTTTGAACTCTAGCCATCCTTATTTACAAGATTGTGTCACAGCTTAGAAGAAAAAAGACTTTTTGAGAGAGTTGAGAAGATTCTTATACACTTTGAAGATTCTTTTTTGTTTTGGAATGTTTTGTAGAGCTCAGAAAGTTTGTCAGGTTCAGATTTTCTCTGAAGACTGTTGTTCTCTTCTTATGGTCTGGAGAGCAATTTATAATCACACATTAGAAGGTCCATGATGTACTTATGGTTTAATAGATTACAGGGATACTTATTTTATTTTGTGAGCTTTTTGTTATATTTATGTTTATCTTCTAAGGATGGATGGATAAATTATTTCATTTTGTTTTCAAAGCTGTAATATTCTCTGCATTTAATGATTTTTTCCTGCAAATAATCAACAGGCTTTCCCAAGTTAACTCTCGAGTCTCGACCCCTTCATTGGTTCTATTTCAACATGAATTTGACACAACAAGAAGTTAACATGTATCTGTTGGAGCAGTGAATGCCATTATGCTGGTAGTCATCTTCATGCACCCAACAGCTACTCTAATACTTATAAATTTATCATTTTAATACAAACACTGAGTTAAATTAAATGCTGAACACCATATATATTCAAAAGAAATGAAAAAGAGCCATCTCTCTCTCTCTCTCTGACCTTAGTTTTTTAGGCAAGATTGGTTTTCCATTCAAAAGTTTGTTATAGTTGCTGAATATATAACTAAAGCGTAGCTACAGAGAGAAACATGTTTTAAAGCCTCCGGAAAACAACAAATAGACAAGATATCGAAATGCTACAAAGATCCGATACACCAAAAAAAAAAGGAAAAACAAAGAACCGAGGTTCGACCGGTTTGTGCCTGTAAACCGAAATCGAACTAAATCAACTGAATCATATGCACGATTTGGTTTGGTTAGTAATGAAAGCCCTAGCTAGGTCTCGAACACTAATATTAACTAGACCATGCGGTTTGAATTTTCGGTTTTTGGTTATTTATTTAACTAAATAATGTATTTGTAATATTTGATGTATTATATTCACCAAGTAAATATTTTTTTTGGCATCTTAAACCATCTAATTACGATAAATATTCGATATCATATAATAGACGTAATTACAGAATTGTAGACGATATATAAAAAAATGGTTATTAATGTAAAATATGAAGAAATATTATATTATGACTTAGTATGTCATAAAATATTATAAATTAATTATACATGTTTAAAGAAAATAAAATAATTTTTAAATTTCTATGAAAAATTTAACATATAAAAAAGGACGATGAATTAGTCATCAAATTGTAAATAATTTCATAATTTTATTAATAATAAATTATTTATAGTCTTTGTTTTTCGTCAAGATAATTATTAAATGTCCATAACATTAATATGTTAAAAAGCCATATTATGAAAGCCCACGTTGTAACCGTTTTTTCCGGGAAGTGTAACAAAAAAAAATTACATTTAACTCTTCGTTTTGTTTAAGTTTGTGTCGGTAAAAGATTAAAAAAAACCTATCTATCTTTTTCAATGTTCAATTTGAAGCTTATTATATGGAAATCATACGCAAATATAGGCAATTGGTTGGAATCTCTATATCTTTATATTCTTATAAATTTTAAATTTATTGTTTCCTCTTCTGCAAGCAAATCGATTACCGAAGTAATATATCAATTGGTTGGAATCAAATCTATTCTTATAATTAGTGTAATTATGGTTACAATTTCTATATTTAATAGGTACATTAAAGATACGACATTGAAAATATTCTGTTTTGATTAATAGAAGATATTG
>NC_027755.1:22094515-22102761 GCF_000695525.1 Brassica oleracea var. oleracea
CTATAAAGAAAACGAAAACTATAGGTGGTTTGAATATTGTACATCGATCGATGCATGATGTAAGTTGACTATATAAAACTTGAACATGATCATTTCAAACTAAAGTATAGGTAGGTTATATGCATTTGTTATATTGTAGTTAATATATTTTAAATATTACATAAGTCAAGTGATTCACGTTTTCGTAAAAATAAAATTTAAGTTCATTATTCGGCCGTACTTGTACGTAATAAGCTACGTTAAATATGATGTATTTTTAGGTTCATTTAATGACATTAAGTTTAAATTTGATTAAGGAAAACTCATTGATTTAACTGGAAAAGACAAGCATTGAAATATGTAGGTTTATTTAATGACTTTAAGTTTAAATTTGATTAAGTAAAACTCATTAATTTAATTGGAAAAGACAAGCATTAAAATAGTTAGTTTAGTTTAATTCTCAGTGGCATGAAAGTGTAAATAAGTTAGTTAACTTAGTGGTATTTTTTAATAGTTACTTCTCTTTTAATAATAGAGATATTACGGATTACCTACAATGATTTGTATTCACCTGTCACCCTATTATTTCTCTCTCAGAGTCTGATCATGATGAATTCAATCCCTCTTGAACTTATTCACGAGATATTAAGTGGAGGAAGATCAAATCTCCCTTAGCCCATTATCCTGTTCCTAGGTCCCGGGGAACATGCATTAATGGAGTTTTTATATTACTTGGCTCTAGTAAACCATACAACTATCTGTATAGCTTGCTTTGATGTTCGGTCTGAGAAATTCAAGTTTATCCCCGCAGATGTTTTTGATAAAGGATTTATTTACTATGAGGGTAAATTAGCTCTGATTAGTTGGCCACGTCTTGAAAGTATGACTATGTTGGTTCTAGAATATGCAGAGAAACATGATTGGTCGGAACATCCATTCGCTCTTCCTGGTGATAAATTCAGCTGGATTGGCTTTGTTTCCGTTGTTGGAGTGACCGCTACAGGTGAAATTGTTTTGATGAATCACTACTCCAACCCGTTTTATGTTTTCTACTTCCATCCCGGAAGGAACACTGTCAGACCCCTTGAAGTCCAAGGTTTTGAGCACTATGGTGGTGGTAGTAGAGTTTACGCCTTTGTAGACCATGTAGATGATCTCACGTTCAGTATGAAATCTTGGCAGCTGCCTCAAAATATTCCTAGGTTTTGAAAGCTTTAACAAATTTCGTGCTCTCAGTCTTTTAGATGATGTATGAATTTTTACAGGTGCGAAAAACCTGATCCTAATCCCAGTTGTCTAAAAGCTCTGTTTTTAATACAAGGTGTATTCAATATGATACTGAAATTTTTGACCTGATCTTTCTTCAAATGATTAGCAACTTTGTTGGTAGAAAATCAATATAACACTCATATTTTACCAAATCAATTATTTTATTTCTAATTTTTCAAAAGATTTAAAATAACTAATCGTGAATATTATCCCTTTTTTAATGTATAGGTAATTTAAAAACCAATCACATAAACACTGTTTTAAAAATAACAAAGAAGATTCTATATTCCCGAGATCTATCCGCAGCTAGTGAAGATCGTTTTACTAGACGACGACGTTGTTGTTCAGAAAGATTTGACTCCACTCTTCTCTTTCGATCTTCATGGAGATGTCATTGGCGCTGTGGGGACATGTCTTGAAGCCTTTCACCGTTATTACAAGTATCTAAACTTCTCGGACCCGCTCATCAGCTCAAAGTTTGATCCACAAGCATGTGGATGGGCCTCTTGTATGAACGTTTTCGATCTTATAGCGTGGAGGAATGCGAATGTGACTGCTCGGTACCATTACTGGCATGAACAGAACATGAGGGAGAACGCTTAGGAAACTAGGGACTATCCCTCCAGGCAGAGTCGGGCAAGTACCAATACCATACATAAGCAATTAAAAAAGTATGCCCTCATTCATAAAAAAATGTCTTATACAATTGTTAAAAAACAATGTCTTACAAAAATAGTCACTTAAAAACACAAACACTGAGAAATGAGAAGTGCAGGTTCGTGTCTTTGTGAGTGAGAAGAAGAGTGAACGGATGGAAGACGATAAATCGTGAAGTTTCTTTATGTGAGATCATCTCCGGCTCATTTCTATAATAAATATTTTTAAAATAGAGGAAAAATAGAGGTGAAATTTTTTGCTCCAGAACATCTCCAAAAAAACTATATTTTGAACTTTCAAAAACTCTATATTTGAAGTTTAAAATTAGTTCTTTCCCAAAATCAAAACTTCAAACTCAACTTCAAATATAAAATTTTTTTATCTCCAAAAAGGAACTTAAAAAGCAGTGAAACTCTATATTTGAAGTTTCACTACTCAAAATTTCAAATTTGAAGTTTCATATTTTCATTTACATTTTGGTCCCTACAATTACACATCACATTTATTATTCATAAATATTTTTTTTGTTTATTGTTTTAATCCTTATAAAAATTATATCTCATAAATATTTTAAGTTTTGTTTACAACATTTAAGTTTACACATAAAATTAAACAAAACTTTAAAATAAGATTTAGAATATTTAAAACTAGATTTAGATAACAAAAATATACAAAAGAAACTTAACAAAAAAACTTTTTAAAAATTTCATTGAAGACATAACAATTACACAAATTTAAATATTACAACAACACTAATAATCATGTAAGTTTGATCCGGAATCTTCAAAATTTCCAAATATTATCCATTTTTTTTTTGTAACTGAAGATGGTTGTTGGTGTTGTTGATGATGTCTTTTCGTACAATTCTTTCTTGTTCATATAAAAAATATACACGACTATTAATATCATCGATAAAATTTAGTAATTTAGCAATATTTTATGTTTCTATTTTACTTTCTTGTTCTAATCTAATGTATTTACAAGTATTAATATCACTCGTTTTCAACAATTTTTATCTCTAATCTACAAATTAAAAATGAGGAGAACCATTTTTACTTCGAAATGCACTAGTAGATCATATATGCATTACGAAAATCACTTTATGAAATAATATGGTAGTTTGCTTGAAGTTTAATATTAATTAGATTTTTACCCGCGCTTTTAAAGCGCGAGATAACATTTTGGTTAAATTTTTTGATTTAACAATTACCAATTTTTTGGTCTGAATTCTAATTTTTGAGTTCTGACATACTTAACTGAGAGTAATTTATTTTAATTTCTCATAGTGATAGGCATTTGGGTTTAAGGTTCGTGTCAGTTAGGGCTATTCAGTTTTCAAGTTATTGGGGTTGGGATGTTAGGACCTGTTTAGGAGAACCATGCATTTTTCGCATCAGATCGATTCGGGTGATGTGTAGTTTGAGTCAGGTTTTTATTTTTTCATAAAACCGAAATGAACCAAATTAGAAATAGTTTAGGTTTAATTTGGATTTAAAGCCAAAAATTCCAAAAAAAATATCCAAAAACCTGAGTTAAACCTAGAAAACTGAAAATCCAAGTAATTCATGTAATGGGGGGGGGGGTTGAATATTTTTATTGATAAATTATATTATATACAAATATAAATTAATATTTTATTATGTTTAAATATTTTGACACCGTTTGATTTTCAGTTTTGTTTTAGCTATTTGGATTTAGAGAAATAGGAATCATTCACATTTCTATAAATCACAGTTACGAATGTTATGATTTAACAATAAATACTTTCTCAATATATAGGATAGTTTATCATATAATATATATATCTGAAATAAAATATATTCGAATATAATTAAAATATGAATATTTTAGAAACTTTAAACTAAAAGTCTATTGAATAATACAATATATTTTTGGGTTATGGGTTGGGTACTGAAGACATTTAAAAAAATATATTTTATTTATTATTATAATATAACAAACAAAAGAAAATATTTTCAGGTTTCAAAATTTAAATAAACAATTGGCTAACTTCAAAATTATGAAACTTATAGTAGAACAATAATCAATTATTTATACACATTTTTAATTTAGAATAAACTATAGATGAAATTTGTTCTTTCTGCATTTAAATGTACATTTGTTCATTCTGAATTGAAAAGTTTAAAATGTGGAGATATAATTTTACCTAGCTAATTGAAATGTTTAAAGAATTTATTGCAATATGTCTAGAGTATTATAGGTAGATAGGTAGTGTATTATATTATACTAGGATCGGGGGCGGGATATACTTTACTTGTGATCTAGGTTATTATTTTGTATGATTTTGTGTTTTATGTTTTAAGTTTTCATTTGCAAGAGATGTGTATGATAATGAGTTTTGTCTTTTATAAAGTTTTAGGTGAGGAGAGATTATATGTGATAATATATATTTTGCTTATGCTACAATAATTGATTATGTTGTTCAAAAAAAAATTAACTTTATGATACTATATATTAGTTAAATTTTACCTTCTTTATTAAATTATTTGATATATAATGTGTGTTGAATTTGATGATAGTATATTATCTTTATTTGTAATTCAATGAAAACATCAAAATATTGAAATTGAAAAAAGATATGAAAGATGAATACATTTTTTAAAAGATGATTTGTTTATGTTTATATAAAAGTTATATATAATAGTTATGTTATTATTATTTAAAAGATGAACATATAATGGAGTACGAATCAAAACCAATTGTTTCGTGTTAAGAACATCTCCAAAAGCAATTTCAAAATTTCAAATATATATTTTTAATGGAGCTACGCGCAGGAATAATTTTCTTATTATTTTTGTTTTTATAATTGTTGTTATATTTTTTATTTTATGTGTTAAAATTGTTTAATGTCAGGAACTCAATCCAATCTTGTTGCTATTAACTAAATTTTATAATTAAACTTATTTTGGTGTTGCATATATATCTATTGATTAGTTTTGTTTTAGGTTATCTTAATTTATTTATACTTTTATTTATTTTGTCATTTTTTTGTATTACATCTATACTTCTGGCCTTGCAAATATATAAAAAAAATTATGATTATATCAGTACAGAATTTATGGTTAATTTTGTTTTGGAATTCATGAGTTTTTTTAACACATTTATTTGAATAAATCTTTTTGTTTATATTAATACAAACTTTTTTCTTTTTTTTGTTCTTATATTTTTTTTGTTATATTTGGTTTATATGTTTTCCAATTATCTGTTGTGGTTTTTCTTAATATTTTGTTGGTTTGATTTTAATGATTTAAAAGAAAACTGACATATTCACTTATTTAAAATTTCCTTAAATTTTGATTTGATGAAATGTGAACCCGTTCTAAATATCTTTTAAAGAGAAACATATATGTGCTTTATGTGCTTTATGAAAGTACGACCTTTATGTTTTAAATATCTTTTAAAGAGAAACATATATCTTTTAAAGTTCGTAAATTCGTATGACTTGCATCCTATTTTTCTATTTTTACGTACAAAATTAACAAACTCGTCTTTGTGCAGGTATCTAGAAGTGGACTTTGGAGTGGGGTGCTGTAACAAAGCTAGAGCCAAGGCCCACTAACAGTCACCTGACCAACTCTAACCTATTTTTTTTTCTCTTTCGACACCAAGAATCAAACAAAATCTCCTTTGTCTTCCTATATTCTTTTTTTTTGAGCAATCGTCTTCATCTATTCTTCATACCTAATCTTTTCCTCATCTTCGTTAACCTCCAAGCTCATCCTAGCACCAAATCCATTGCCACTGTTTTGTCTCAACAGAACTTCAAATCTAAATATCTCCAACAATCTTTAGTCCCCATCTGAGATTGAATTAAGCTAAGCTTCTTATTCCTTATCTGATTTTGTTGCGATGACAATATCAGCGACTCAGTCAGGACTTGTTGTCATATCTATAGAGGCCCGACTTACCGGATGGTCAAAAATCCAGTCGATCCCGATGCGTCTCCCGTCGCTAATTTTTGTATTCCTCCGACGATTTTATCTCCATGGAAAGCACATCCATATTCGGTTGAGTCAGCTTAAGAAAGATTCGCGAATCTCATTCATATCTCTTTAATCGATCAAAGTTCTCCTTTCTAGATTTGACTCAGATGTCGATCCCGACCTGTAACTCTCATGTAACTCCTGTTGACTTCTTTGAGAACAACAGTCTGACCAACCAAATCAAGGTTCGAGACCTGAGCTTCCAATTTATTTCCTGGCAAACTTGGACCATCAAGCTTAGGCTCTTCCAGTGAGACTCAGGTATGTTTAGGTGGGTATGGGAGTACGTGGAATGATTAGTTTTGTGAATACTAATATACCATATCCCAAATAAAATAACCTAAAATAATATGAGTGAACTATGTGTTTGAGACTGGCCGTTTGGTGGCTTCGGGTCCTAGCCGTTTTTTTGCGGCTTCTATATATATGATGAATGATTGACATTTTCTGGTTTTATCTTTTTTGAGGGAGGGTATTTAATTTAGGGAGAAGAAGGGGTCATATTTAACAATTGTATCTTTTTGGTACTTTTGTCATATATTTTTTATTTGTTTTCTGTATTATGTTTAGTTGCAATTTAAATGTGCTACTCTGCCTATTAATAGTGGAATAATATGTGACCAACGTTATTTCAGATGGACAAATGTGCATAACAATTATCTAAAGTTAAACCTATAAAATTCTTCAGTTCAATTGATAAAATTAAATCATTTGTATGTAATCTTGGGTAAGTATTCTTATAATTTTATAGGGTTTGGTTTTTAGAACTACTAATTATTTATGGTGTGTTCATGTAATGTGAAATTTATGGGATCATAATGTTAAATATCTGCAGTAAGTGAATTATAGTTGTCGCAGCGGTTACGTGCATAGATTATAACCTCTTTTTTTGTGGTCGTTTTGTTTTTTATATGTAATGTTATGCTTTATAGGCTGGTGGGATGAACGCATTGTTCTGTTAGAACCTATACAGTAGCTAATATTCCAGCTGCTGAAATGCGTATTAATGGCTGCATTATAATTTTCAAAAGTATTATAGAATAACAGAATGTAGAAGCTTCACATGATATTTACAAACTGTGTCATTTTCCATTTTTTTAATATTTAAAGATAATATATTTTAGAAGCATGAAACCACAAATACAGTAACTATTAATTCAACTATCGAGGCACAACATATCAGCCCTAAATCTTTTGAATTTTTAGAAGCCTCACGCCATTATTTTTTTTTTTTTACAAGTATGTGAATTATCATAAAAATGAAACATTGTTTGTACATGTACAAAAGGTTAAAGCTACTAAATCAAATGATGCCAAAAAAAGATAAAAAACATCACAAGATTTTCTAGGAGAGTTTATAAAAACTCAACAGCACTAATACATAGCTAAGAGAATCTCAGCCAAGTGCACATAAGAGAATGAAACTTCTTCCTCCCCTTTCTTGCTAGGATCGTGTTTCTGATATGACGATCTATGTCCTTGAAGATGCGGTCTGTAGACGAGAAGACTGCATTGTGCAAACGGTTGTTTCTCTCAAGCCACAGGTGATAGATGACTGCATGAGCAGCCAGCTTACGCAGAGTCTGAGGGCAAGTAGAATCCTTCATGCGAAGCCATTCTATAAGCGATGTCCAAGTGTGGAATAAGAAGGGTTGATAGCCAAGCCTTCGAATGATCATTTTCCAAAGACGCTCACTAAACCTGCAGCGGAGGAAAAGATGGTCTCTGTTTTCGTCCAGCCCGTTGCAGAGGAGACAAGAATTCTCAATGTTATGGTCCCAAGCTGCAATGCGAGATCTTGTTGGCAACCTATCTAAGTGAGTAACCCACATGTGGAAGGCATGTCTTGGAACGTGGCCACCAAACCAAACCACTGATTCCCAATCAACAGTACTGGACCTATCTCTAACAGATTCCCAAGTTCTAGCAGTGTTGAAAGAGTCTAAGTAGAGGTCATCAACGTAACACTTGTAGCAGTCTTGCACTGATGAATGTGAAGGAGGCTGGACGGAGCACAAGATGATATGGAGCTGCTCTGCCTGCGGAGACCTTGCTGGTCTCAGAATCCAACCAGTGTTGGAGCAACAATCTGCCACTTTGGCATGAATAGGGACACCAAGTTGCCGCGGTCCGTCAAAACCCAGCAAGTTAATCAGAGGGCCTATCGGTAGCCAAAAATCAAACCAGAAACTGGCTTGCTCCCCATTACCAACTTCACACCTTAGGAAATTTTCAGTAAGTGGCCTGAGCTTCAAAATAGATTTCCAGATCCAAGACCCCTGCTTCTTTTCATCTAAGCTCCAAATGCTGAGTCCTTTAAGTCGGTGGTGTTTAGTC
>NC_027755.1:22102988-22107279 GCF_000695525.1 Brassica oleracea var. oleracea
AGGGTTGCTGCTATTTGCTGAAGAGAGCTCTGTTCTCCATCAAAGAAAACCATTATGTCGTCCGCAAATGCTAGTTGAGAGATAGTCGGATCATTCGCTGATGGATGGTAGCCAACGTCACCATTTACAAAGTTCTTGTTCAGGAGCTGTGCGAACACTTCCATAGCTAGGACAAAGAGATATGGGGAGAGGGGGTCACCTTGACGCAGGCCGCGAGAACCTTTAAAATATCCCCCTAGCTCGCCATTTACTGAAACTGAGAACCTGGTTGTTGTGATACACTGAGCAATCAGGTTGATGAAAGATTCAGGGAAACAAAGCGCCTTGAGAAGCATCAAAATAAAGTCCCAATTAAGAGAATCAAATGCCTTTTACAGATCAACCTTGAGAAGAGAGCGCTTGGAAATATTTTTCCAGTTGTAACCTTGAATAAGCTCGGTGCCCATAAGAACATTTTCCACCAGTAGTCTTCCCGGAATAAATGCAGATTGAGTATTCGAGATTACTGACGGAAGTATTTGTTTCAGCCGGTTTGCAAGTAGCTTGGAAATGACTTTGTACACTGTGTTGCAGCATGAAATTGGTCTAAAGTCAGAGACAAGCACTGCATTTTTCTTCTTGGGGATGAGAGTTAGAATGGTTGCATTCCACTGCTGTAACATTTTCCCTGAGGAGAAGAATTCCTGGATAGCCATAAACAAGTCAGGCCCCACTGCTTTCCAATGATGAGTAAAAAACTCTGCTGGATAGCCATCCGGACCCAGCGCTTTGTTCCTCGGTAAAGAGGAAAAAGCTGATTGGATGTCCAAGCTTGTAAACGGAGCTTCCAGCGATTCCTTAACTGAAGGGGAGCATCTGTAGGAGATTAACTGAGATAAGTCCTCCAGAGAAGAGTCAGTGGAAGGAGAGACACCGCCAAATAGATTCTCGTAATACGACACAACCAGGTTCATAATATCCTCCTTCGAATTAACCACATTACCATAATCATCCTGCAAGAAAATAACCTGATTCTGATATAGTCTTGTTCTGACCTGGCGGTGGTAAAAGGTAGTGTTAGCATCTCCTTTGTCAAGCCATGTTACACGAGACCGCTGGAAAAAGAATGACTCTTACGCCCGAGCAAGGTTGACCCATTTGTCATGAGCAATTCTCTCATTTAAGCTCGTCGTTGGCGTTGGAGAAGACAAAACAATCTGTTGACACTGAGAGAGCTCTTCAAAAGCTTCAGTTACTCTTTTTTCAATTCCCGAGTAATTCTCTCGGCTGAAAGCTCTAATAATGCTCTTGAGTTCCTTGAGTTTCTTTGAAACTCTAAGCATCATCGTGCCATGGAAAGGCAGGGAAGACCAGCACTCAGCTATAAGAGGCGCAAAATCTGGGTTATCATTAAGCATTGAGAAGAATTTGAAAGAGGCCTTTGCCTTGGGTCTGGTAGTATCAAGAAAAACACAGCAGGGGCTGTGGTCGGAGATGCCAGGATCCCCAAAGACACAAAGTGAGTTTGGAAATAGCCTCAACCAACCATCATTAACAAGAATTCTGTCCAGCTTTTTGGATATCACACTTTCACCTTGGTTGTTGGACCAAGTAAATTCGTTGCCACAGTAAGGGAGATCAGACAAATCAGTAGAGATAATACAGGTGAGGAAGTCACGCATACCCCGAGAAGAAGAGATGACCGCAGCTTTTGAATGATGTGAGGGGTCCAGAATCTGATTGAAGTCTCCTAGGACAGTCCAAGGACGTTGGGTGATGCTAGGAGAAGAGGAGAGGAAACACAAGTCTGACCACAGGTCACGACGAATTTTCCTATCATTAGAGTCGTAAACAAAAGTAACAGCAAGCTCGGTGGAGACAAAAGGAAGCTTAACCGAACACGTGATGCATTGAAGAGACTTCTGGAGCACCGAAACAGAAACAGAAGGATGCCACAGAAGCCAAATTTTACCTAAATCCGAGAATTCATAATTACATTCGAAATGCCACCCGGGGAAAACCCTGTTGATGAGAGATGCAGCCTTAGGCGGACCAACATGAGTCTCCAACAGGCCACCGAAGATTGGCTTATTTAATCGTAACCACTTCCTAAAACCGCGACGTTTAGTTTTATCGTTGAACCCTCTAACGTTCCAGCAAAAAATATCCATAGAGGGTAAAAAAAAAAAATCAGAGCTTTAAAGGGCCCCTGACCCTAGCATTTCCTTTATTCTTCTTACGAGAGCGACGAGAAATCACCTGAATATACTGATCTCCTTCATTTAGACAAGCCCTCTGAACTCGGGTCATCCTCATCAGAGCTGGATACGGCAGGGGACTTGGCTAGACTTCCTAAACCACCACAGCGCATGTCCACCATGAAATCCCCCAGAGCAATATCATTTCTAGAACCAGAAATATTTTTCTTGAAGGTTGGAGTAGAGCCTGTGTCGGTAGGAACCTTGGAACTTTGAGCAATCACCGGGAGACCATTGGTACGAGGAAGGTCTTGTTTATTGCTATCAGTAGGAACCCACTCCTTGGTTGGCACCTTCTTGGGTTTGGAAGCGGTTTTGGGAGCAGTTTTAGGAGCATTCCCAACACGCTTAATGTCACTATTCCCAATACCAACGATTGGTAGTTGGCTCTTGATTGGAGCTTTACCCTTGCGCTTGTCAATATTTATCCTGGAGAGGTCTAAATTTGCATTCGTCCTAGTGCAAGATGAAGTAGCATGTTTGACTGAGCGGCAAATTTCACACCGTGGCGGAGCAGCAGGGCATTTCGAGATCGTATGACCCACTTGAGAACAGTGAGAACAAAGAGACGGCAACCAGGGATAAGATACTGTTATACGAATCACCTCCCCTGACTCAAAACGGGCGTTCACCGCTTCTGGTAGTGGCTTCCGTGGGTCTATGACAGTGTAGACCTTAGCTACCTCCAGGTTTGTAAGGTTTTCAGTGGAGGGGTGCAAGCAAATTGGGTGACCAACAAGACCTGCAATTTCCTTAAGGGCGTCTCTGTTGAAGAACTGCAGAGGGACCCCAACAAAGTCCAACCAAACAGGAACAGACGCCAAAGATGGCTTCTCAGGCGTAATCCCTGGTGACCACTTTGCGACGAACATTGTTTGGCCGTCTACTTGCCAGAGGCATTGCTTAAGAATGCGACGGCGAGCGGTCGGACAGGGAACCCGGAAAAGGAAAGCATTTCCTTCCATCTTCGAGACCGAGATATTGCGTCTGTGTTTACTCCATATACCATTGACAATAGCATGGACAACACCTCGAGCCGGTGCCTCTTCGTAAAACTGACCGATTATGAAGCTATCCCATGCCTTCTTGTTACGCTCAATCACAGAATTTGGTATCGTGACGCAAGCCTCTCCTGAGTCCAGTATAAACGACGATCCTTCAGGGTCCAATCTTCCGGAGTTTGGACTGACTTTCTCTTTCCAAAGAGTCGCTTGAACCTTAGCTCCCTGTTGGTTGTGAAGCTGCAGGTTTGTTTTAGGTGAACAGGGTACGACATCAGCCGGCTGTTCAACGGATTGAGGGTGCACTCTAGAGCCAGGATGCTCAGAGGTAGCCTCATTTGTTCCTTTCTCAGGTACATGAAGTTCTGTAGCTGAGGTTTGAGAGCTAGGTTTTCCGTACTCATCAACAACGAGAGGTGGGAAACTTGGCAAATCTGCAGGGCATGAGCTAGCTGGAGCATTAATAGGACCAGGTAGCTTTGATTCGGCGAGGTCTGTAGACTTAACCGATGGAGGGGAGCTGGGAATGGACGCGGGGGCGGAGGCGGCATGACCGGTGGAGGAGGCGGTGGAAACAGAGGGGTTGATGTGGGGTGGCTTGTCTTTGGGCTTCTTCTTCTTCGTCATGGTCGGCGGTGGAGACCGACGTCGGGAGAGACGCCGGTGGAGAGAAAACGAGTGAGATCTCGTTTTTGCTTTGTCGAGAGAAAATCGTCGGGCGCGTCGGGCGCGTGGTCAAGTTTCAATGTGTTACGTGATCACGCCATTATTATATGAGGTGGTTTATTCGGTTCTGAATTGTATTTAGGGCAAATCTCCAAAATAGCACATTTTTAAGTTTATATCACAAAAATAGCACTCAAAAACTAAAATGACCAAAATAGCACCTTTCTAAGTTTATCCTTTGAAAATTATAATTTTTTTATTTTTCAAAATTTGAAATCTTATCCCCAAAACCTCATTTCTCATTTCTCAACTCTAAACCCTAAACCCTAAACCCTAAATTCTAAACCCTAAACTCTAAACTCTAAACCCTAAACCCTAAACCCTAAA
>NC_027755.1:22108059-22109203 GCF_000695525.1 Brassica oleracea var. oleracea
AAAAAAAATAAAAATGATAAGCAATACGAACCGGAGCTCGAGACTCTCGTGTCAACGTGAACGTTTGGTGTGTTCTGTCAGGCTGTGAGCGCCCGAACTTTTTTCTGTGTTACTACTCAACTCGCTGGACCCAGATCCTCGAACTCTTCTATCTGTTTTGTTCACCATTACTCAGAGCATTTCTCACAGATCTAAGGGTACTGCAATGAAAGGTTTAGCTACAATGGCTCTGATTATCAACATAATAGTGATTGCTGATGTGTATTTATTCGACAGTTACAGATTTATTAACATTTTTGTAAAACACGAACCCTATCATAGTACCGGCTGTTGAACACATCGAAACACATCGAACCGGCCGTGAGTCTAGGTCGGAATGTTGGACGCCGGTTAGCATTAATGGTGGCCTGCGTTATAGTCGCCTGAGACATCCATGTTCAGAAATCTTAGTATCAACAAACATGGAAATGATCGACGGAATAATTTGAAAACACGATTATCAAGATATGGGGATAAACTTACCGGACTTCAAATCGGACCAAAACATCATCGATTTAGACATATCACCGTGAATATGTATACTAAAATAGGAGAAACATATGATTTGAGGAGGAGAAGTACTGACATATTTATAAAACCATAACTCGAGCAGTTTCAGAGTTCGGTGAAGCAGACCAGGCGCCGCCGTGTAACGAAGTTTTATGGGTAAAACAATAAGCCCAACAAACACAAAAATTATAGTATTAATGAAATGATGCGTTGCGTAAGTTCGCCCTAGGTAAAACCTTTCAGGCCCATTTTCCTATGCACGCCGCTTTGACGGATTTCATCCGCTTCAACTCCGCCGTTCAGCCTTCCTCCTCTTGAAGCAGATCTTCTCTTCCGCCATGCTCCTGATGATGACTGCTCCTGCCCCGTCGCGTTTCAGGCCTCTTCCCGACCCATCACCATGTAAGCTTTTTTGGTTTGAATCTCTCTCTCCCACCATTCCGCCGGACCCACCAGACCCTCCCGACGCTTCCTCTGTTCTCGCTCTGTTTCAATTCCTCAACGCCGCCGCCAGCCTTTCATCCCATGCGTTTCCCAAAATCCAAGATCTGGAGTCTCATTCGCCAATTTTGACGAGTAAGATGAGAGGCGGAGA
>NC_027755.1:22109752-22114514 GCF_000695525.1 Brassica oleracea var. oleracea
TTGTGCTCGTTAGTAGCATCTATATGGCCTCAGTGCCAATCTCTACTGCAGTATGCAGTTTGTTTCTTGTGTTCAATCTGGTTCTTTGTGCTATGTTGGTGTGTGTGTTTCTTCTTGGTGGCAGATTGAAGAAACACTATCTATGATATTCCTTTTGTTGAAGCCGGTTGAGACGAGTACTTTTCTCTTGGGTGTTTTCTGTCTGGAGCAGTCTATTTTCCCAATATTTCCTCATGTATGGAGCGAATTGGATGAACAAGCATTGCTGGTATTGCAAGGATTTTCCTCCCAGCTAGTGCATTTTTCTGCCTTTGAGGCAGTGATTGTGACCCTTTGGGTTACACTGGATGCAATTTGTCAAAAAGCCTATGAAATTGTTGTTATGCAGTTTTTATGGCCTTCTTTTGTAAGTTGTTTTCTTAAGCTATCTCTCTATTATTCAGTCAGTTTATTTGTCTGTTTGGCTTGCTATTGCTATGGCCTTGTTGTATACTCCTATAATTGAGTTTAAACTCGTTTCAGTATAATGGAAGTATGGTTTAATCAAAAAAAAAAATGAAATGATGCGTTGAGTAAGGTGACTTAAGTGTAGCGTTTTGTATGTGCGGGACACGTGTCAACGCCTAGGACTTCAACTTTCCTATGTGGATGCCTATGTGGCGCAACAGGAGTGAAACCAACAATTATATATATATATATATATAGATAGATGTTGCCTATATTATAGATAGTTTCTTTACTAATGTATGAAACGTTTACAATTATTTGATGACATATATTTGAAGAATATAATTAATTATAATTATGTAAACTTAGAAAGGGTTTAAGTATTTCCGTTGAAAAGGAAAAGGAATCAAGTAATATATAGTTTATTGAAATAAAAGGTATGTCATGGAATAACTTCAGTAATTAAAAAATATAGATTTTAAATAAGGCAAAGGCATGGTTGTATAAAAGAGTCACTTGCTTTTTGGATAAATCGGTTTATAATTAGTATTTAGAATATGTGATAATTTTATATCTAAATATATCAATGGTTTTAGGTATATAAACTGTATTCTGGAGATTTGGGTACCCATTCGATTCTCGGTCTTATTTTGGCTTTTATGTTCGAGAGAAATATAAACCATTCAAATATCTGTGAGCATTGATTAAGTTTTGGTTTTGTTATTTTTTGTTTGGTTTCGCTTTTCTTGTTTCGTTTCAGTTCGATTTTGGTTTCAATTTATATGCCGAAGCATAAATTTGTTGGTATAATCTTTTTTTTTTGTGAATTTCAAATAACTTCTGTATACTCTCTGAGTTCCAAAATAATCGACGGTTTATAACTTGTTTCAAAAATATTTTTTTTTCTTTCCAGTGCAATTTTTATTAAATAATAATGGTAAATTGTAAACTTCAAAAAAATTAATTGAATTTTGATTGGTTAAGAATTGTGTAAAATAGTTAATCACAAAAAAATATACATTTAATACTAAGATTTAATATGCTTTATTAACATGTGTGAAAATCTCAAAATATGTACCATTTTGAAACAAAATAAGTATTTATTACTGTTGTCATTTTTAAAACAATAATTTTGTAGAATACATGACTGAACTTTTCTTGAAACATTGATATCATAAAAAAAATGTTAGGTATGATAATATCTATAATACATATATAGCTTACGAATAGATTTCTTGAACTGCACAAAATACTGATAGGATATTATAACTGTAGGAGATTATGGAAGTTCCTATATTTTGTGGATGGTAATATTTTCTAAGATACTAACAAAATTCGTGGAGTTTCAAACATGTCTCCATATTTACACCTGATATTAATATGGGAATATATTTAATTTTGTTGGCTGATCAAAGCTAAACCATATGGGCTGGTTGTAATAATATGAAAGCTAACAATGATAGAGATATATCTATGAAAGATTGGTTGTATAGACTACTTCATAGTTCATATTTATCATCTTACTCATTTCATCTAGCAACAGATTCAAATAAGTTGGAAACCACTGTTACCTCATGTATAAAATTCTGAAAAATATGTTTATATATCATTGTAGTCTGCGGAAAGAAACATTGTTTCTATAAAGTTAATAGAGAAGAAGGTTTATGAGAAACTATAATATAAATAATGTTAATCATGAGTAAATGTGAAAAAGGATTGAAGAGAAAAGTATAGCTCGATCGCTTGTAGGTAGATCATATTTTACATTTTTTTGTCAACATATCATTTTATAAAGCTCAAAATCCAGGAAATGAGTACAAAGTTGCTATGTGTCAAAAAAGAGAGTACAAAGTTGTTAAGTCTAGAGGCCAGAATTGCTTTTAAAACACGTGAGAACCACTAATAATAGAGCTTGTTACGTGGCAAACAAATCTGTTTTGGTCTACCGACGGGAAGTCCTCCCTGAAATCGAACCACTGGTGATGTCTTCGTCTCTTCCGTAAGCCACGATCCTCCATATCCCTGTACTCCCAGAGCAACATCTCTTTTGCCCGTAATAAATGCTTTTGGACTGAAGAACTTGACTCGCCAGAGATCAAAATAGAGGAAAATCTGATAGATCTAAAGAGAGACACATTGTCGGACCGTTCCCATCGAAGAATGCCAGCCTCTGATTCTCACCTGGATCAAAAAAAGCAACTCCAAATCCATTAATTTTTTTTCCAAACAGAGATACTTTACTCATAAGCCGAGCAAAGACCGATACTCATATGAAAGAAATCTATTTATAGCCATAGATGAAGCACATTGAACAAAAGCAAAGCCTGACAAAAGCAGATCAGGATACTAAATAGATTCAAGAAAGAGAAACGAAACATAATCCATCTAAACGACGGTAGGGAAGTTCATATATTAAACATAGTTAAAATAGACGATAGGTAGTGAATGTAGCTTATATTTTCGTCTGTAAAAAAGACGCTGAAGTTCATATATTAAACATAGTTAAAATAGACGATAGGTAGTGAATGTAGCTTATATTTTCGTCTGTAAAAAAGACGCTGAAGTTCATATATTAAACATAGTTAAAATAGACGATAGGTAGTGAATATAGCTTACATTTTCGTCTGTTAAGACCATCTCAAGAGAATAACCATTTTCGGGATTGTTTGACTTACATGTATGAACCACAATAACCTGGAATCTCCGTGCATATTTGAAAGTCTTAACATCACTCAAGTTGCTGATTTTGATAACGGAATTCATAAGTGTAGATTAAGGTAGAGAGTTTGAAGGTTTATACTGATTATATTTGTTGTGTTTGATTCGATATTTATATACTTCTTATCGCTCGAAAATTAATAGGAGAGTTTGAAGGTTTATAATGATTATATTTGTTGTGTTTGATTCGATATTTATATACTTCTTATCGCTCGAAAATTAATAGGATAGTAAACATATTAAAATCATTTATAATTAGGAATATTCTAGGGATATAGATTATTCGAGATATATTAAGTTACAACAATATATTATTTCTGATTTTCGAGATGTATTAAGTTACAACAACAAAATCTTTATTGTCAATCTCGTTATTTTATAAAAATATTGGAATTTTGTATATAAAAGTTTATTCAAAAGATGCTATTTTTTATACCCAACTGTTAAAATTTTAACTTAATATTATTAAATAAGTCATGAATTTAAAAAAAAACAGACCATAGGTAGTTTATAGTTTCGTCTGTATCTGAATAAGTAATTGTTACTGTTGAAGCTTGCAGAGAAAAGAATTCTGATAATATCATCAATTATAGCCAAAGTAAATAATCTAATCAAAACCAAGCAAACAAACTAAAACACGAAGTTCGTGTATAAAATATTGTACCTCGAGGAACATGTTGTCGTAGGTTTTGTGTGACCAACATTTTCAATCCTCATTTGATTCTTTGACCTTGTATTCCCATGTTTGAATCAAAGCTCTACGTAATTATTATTATCTTTCTCTGCCTTCCGTACATTTTGCTCTAAAGCGTAGATACGCAGTTGGTCTGCGCGCACAAATTTACAAAAACCGAGTTAACCAAAGGTTTTAAACATTAGATGTATATTAATTCATAACTTATTCTTGGCTTCACCCCTAAGTTGAACCTAGAGGTTCACCAACCAATAGAATTGTGTTATTTCATATTTAATATCTTTTAAAAAAGGAAACAAAATATTGTCAAATTATATTATCTTTTTTAAAATTAAAAGATAAAAAGAAATAAATAAAAAAATAATAGCAATTACAAAAAAAAATATTTTTAACGTCGTCAGCAAAACATTAAACCATAAATCCTAATCTTTAAACCCTAAACCCTTGGGTAAACTCTAAACTCTAGGATAAATCTATATTATTAAAGCAAAAACATTGCGTTGGACCTCACATTTATTTTGTAAGTTTTTAAATTAAATGCATCTTCTTACTTTATAGTTAAACGTACATTAAATCACTAATAATACTTTCTTTATACTACTATTAATGTTTCCAAACAATATACTCATTTCTTTATACTACTATCCATGTTTCCAAACAACATTATAATTAATATTATGTCCAAACAATATAAAATATTAGAATTCATATTTTTAATATTTCAAACAATTTTCTTTCAAATAATTTAGATAGATTAAATAATTAAAAAAATTCAAATAATTTATAAAACAACGAAAATAAATAGAACTTATTTTTACAGGTTTAAATACTACAAAAACATTTCAATCAATAACGAATTAATTAAATTAACATATTATTTTATTTATAATTACTAAATAATGG
>NC_027755.1:22114660-22118300 GCF_000695525.1 Brassica oleracea var. oleracea
TCTATCAAAATTTTGTAGAAACGTCATAATTTCATAAAATTACAAAATAAGGAACTTTAAAATTTGGATTAAAAAGTGACAAATTATGAAACTATAACAATTTAAATCAAATTGGATTATATATTGGTCATCCATCAGTTCAATCGGTTAGTCTCGGGTTTTAGTGATTTTTTAAATATGAATATTTTTACAAATCTAAATCGAATTGTCGGATCAGCGGATTAACCGGTTAGACCGGGGGTTTGGGTCGAATTCAAAAGTATTGATTTAAATGCAATAATATTATAAATACACAAAATTCTTACAAATTAACAAAATATTTGTTAAGTTATTAGTGAAATTATCGTCATAAAATAATCCGCGCTTGCTAAGCGCGGGTCAAGATCTAGTCTTACTTTAAATAAAAATTACTAAACACTAAAACACTCGAGGGTTTAGGGTTTACGGTTTAGGATTTAGGGTTTAGAGTTTTAGGGTTTAGTGTTTTTATTTAGAGTTTAGGATTTATCCAAGGGTTTAGGGTTTACCCAAGGGTTTAAAATTTACCCAAGGGTTTAGGGTTTACCCAAGGGTTTAGGGTTTATCCAAGGGTTTAGGGTTTACCCAAGGGTTTAGGATTTAGGATTTAGGGTTTAGGGATTAGGAATTAGGGTTTAGTGTTTTGCTGATGACGTTAAAAATATATATTTTTAATTTTTTTTCTGTAACTACTAATTTGTTTTTTACTTTTTATTTTAAAAACATAATATAACTTGACAATATTTTGTTTCCTTTTTTAAAAGATATCGAATTTGAAATAATAAAATCCTATTGGTTGGTGAATCTAGAGGTTCACCCTAGGGGGTGAACCCAAGAATAACTCTTAATTCATATAGCAAGGATAGGATAGTTGTATTTTAAATTATAACTACACTTTGTAAATTAACTAAAGAAGTAGAAAAAGATCACACAGAATTAGGAGATGGTTATCTGCGATTTATGGAAAAAACAAAAAAAAAACATTTAATTAAAATCGTAGCTTAAAAATAATCTAGTGGCACTGTCTTGTAAATATTGTTAAAACAGGAGGGTACCTTAAAAAAAAGCCTTCTGTTTTAATAGTATTGATTAAGTTATGCCTTTAAACCGAAATTGAAATTGAAATAATATGGTATTTTTCCTTGTGCCTTTAAACCGAAATCGAACTAAATCAACTGAACCATGCACGATTTGGCTTGGTTCGTAATGAAAGCCCTAGCTAGGTCTCGAACACTAAGAGCATGATTATTGAGAATTTCTTAGGGTGTAGTTCTTAGCGGAATATAAGAACCTATCTCTTAATTTTTAACTAAAAAAAACTAAGAAACGGCTATTAGAGCACCTCCAATGGGGGTTCTACCCATTGGAATTCTAAAAATGAATATGCGTGTATGTATATATTGTATATGTGTATGTAGTTGTAGGGTCCATTAAATAGTGTAGAACCCCTACCCAAAGGTTCTACAAACAAAACTTTTAGAACCTTTGGATTGGGGTTTTACACTATTTAGTGTACCCTACAACTACATACACATATACAATACATACATACACATTCATTTTTAGAATTTCTGCCCATTGGAGGTGATCTTAAATCTTTTATATTACGCTAAGAAATTCACCTTAAGAACCCCCAGTAATCATGCTTTATTCACCTCTCTCTCTCCCTCTTATCTCTCTCTCCCTCTTATCTCTCTCTCTCTCTCTCTCTCTCTCTCTCTCTCTCTCTCTCTCTCACTCTCAGGGTCTGATGATGATGAATTCAATCCCTCTTGAACTTATTCACGAGATATTCTCTAGATTGCCTGTCAAGTCAATAGCGAGGTGTCGTTGCGTGTCGGAGCAATGGAGGTCCATACTTTGCAGTGCAGATTTCCTAACTAAGTCTTCCACTCGTCCTAGTCTCTTCTTCGCCATGAAAAGCTCTAGGAACAATAATGATTTTCTCTTCTTTTCGTCGACTCAGCTTGATGACAAGTCGTTGTCGTCATCAGCCACCTTTGTTCGGTTGAAGTTATCTAAAGACATGCCGCTGGAACTGTGTGGTCATGCTTCTGGTTTGTTCTGTTTGCGTCGTATGTCAAAAGAGGTCAGGGATGAGAAGGCTGAGTATACAGAGCATGTGATATGTAACCCTAGCACAGTACAGTATGGGTTCTTACCTAGAGTGAGGACGGGCAGTAAGAGATTTTAGGGTATGATCCTATTGACAAAGTGTTCAAGGTAGTGTCATCCAATGCTACCTATTTATCTCGGTCCAATGTTCTTAATGTTTTTACATTAGGAACAGGAGAAGTTGAGTGGAGGAAGATCAACTCTCCCTTAGACCATCATCCTTGGTCCGAGGGGATATGCATCAATGGAGTTCTATATTACTTGGTTCAAGGAGCAACTTACTATATAGTTTGCTTTGATGTTCGGTCTGAGAAATTCAAGTTTATGGACATAGAATTTACTCATGTTTATGCTACAAGATTGATTAACTATGAGGGCAAATTAGGTCGGATTAGTTGGTCACGTTTTTCCCGTATGACCATGTGGGTTCTAGAGGATGTGGAGAAACATGATTGGTCAAAACAATTATTCACTCTTCCTGATGGTAATAAATCAGTAGAGTTGGCGGTTACGCAGTTGGAGTAACCGCTACAGGCGAAATTGTTTTGATGGATGACAATTATCAGTCCAAGCGGTTTACGTTTTCTACTTCCATCCCAGAAGGAACACTGTCAAACGCCTTGAAGTCCAAGGTCTTGAGCACCGTGGTGGTAGTAGGGTTTACGCCTTTGTAGACCATGTAGATGATCTCACGTGTAATATGAACTCTTGGCAGCTGCATCAAGATGTTCCTCCTAGGTTTGAAAGCTTTAAAAAATTTCGTGCTCTCAGTCTTTTAGATGATGTATGAATTTACAAGTGCAGAAAACCTCTGTGTTTAATAAAAGGTGTATTCAATACGATACTGAACCCCTGACGACCTTGTTTGGTACTGGTCATCTCAGAGGAGATATTTCTTCAAATGATTTAGTGTTGTAAATAGAAGGTTTGAGACTGAATATTTCTGTGTTATTATTAATGAATCATAGAGGTTACTTATATAAGGATTACATGAGAGATAAATGGAAATACATAAATGGAAAGATAACAAATCATAAACCAACAAGGAATAGGAAAACTAGAAGAATGGAAAGTCTTGGCCGACTTTCTCTCTCTCCAGATCGGCCGCCTCTCTCTCTCCTTTCTCTAGGGTTTCGGCCGCCGCTTCTCTCTTTAGGGATTAGGCCGTCTCTCTCTTGTTATGGGCCGGTTTATGGACCGGGCTGGTTATGGACATTCATCACTTTATAACATTTAGCAACTTTTAGATTTTACTGTGGCTCACAATATTAATATATCCCGGACAAATTTGGTTTGTCTTTTGTGTTGCTGAACCTAACAGTAAGACTGATCCTCTTTTGGTAGGCCGCAAATCTCAGCTTCAAAATTATGTGTTTTAATTGGAGTAAAATAATTGAAAATGAATGATATATATAGGAAAGTAATTTTCAATATCATGTGAAATACATAAAAAAAAAATTTGAATCTCTAAAGCTACTGCATAAGCCATCAGATGTCTCTTGACATC
>NC_027755.1:22118553-22119174 GCF_000695525.1 Brassica oleracea var. oleracea
TGTGAGTTTATAATCTCTTATTATGGCTCTGTGGCCGAACACTCTCATGTATCTCACATGTGGACATTGATATCTCTTGCTTTAGGCAGTACCATATCTTTCTCGGACATTGTAGTCCTTTATCCATCTCTTGATGGTGTCTCATGACCTCTGTTGCTGTGGATTATATCACACACTGAAATATATATTAGGTCATGGACTTCAACGGGCTTTATGGACTACAATACTTTGGTATCCGACAGATTAGACACCTCCTCTTAATCTCACTACAAAGCCTTGTGGAGTTTATACGGCAGTAGACCGTTCTGCTATGCCGGATCCTTACTTAGGGGATCTGATGTCGGATTACAACCTGATGGTTGATCTTTTGTACTACTAGTCTGTGATCAAGGGATAAGGGCCGGACGCCTTTTAGCCAATGGGTCGGACGTTTTTAGCCGGAGTGCTGGACGCCTTTAGCCAGAGGGTTGGACGCCTTTAGTCAAAGGACCGGACGCCTACAGATACGTTCTGTATCAGTCTACTAACCTCTTTTAGGTTTAGTACAAACACAAGGGATTTCAAATGTATGTGGACTGTTACTGGATTGTCTTTTATACAACTCCAAGATCATGCGTGATC
>NC_027755.1:22120813-22121849 GCF_000695525.1 Brassica oleracea var. oleracea
TTTGTGTACATGTTTCACAACGTGAGATCTTTTACGGGATAACTCTGTGCCTTTTCAATCTTTGCATCAAGTTTAGACTTTAGGATGGCCAATCCTATCATGTCATATAGTGTAAAATTTCGTGGGATATATCAGTATAGTCACCACTTCTCTTGCCTCTTATCATACTGATCTTATAGCATAGTTTAAAATCAGTAGAGATCATAAGGTATAGTTTTGACCATTTTCTTATAAGGTCTTAGGCGACTTTTCTTTCAAAATCTGAAGGAACTTGATTCCTTTTGTTTACCCATTGTTTCTAAACCATATTATTATAACTCAATGGGTCACATATTATTGGGTGTGTATAATGTCTTATAGGCAATGCCTTAGCCATAGTTTATTTACTAGGCTTACTATACCTCTTTCACTATTTCTTACTTGGATTAGGCAACTCTTTAAAATCATTTATATGTTCAAGTAAGATCAGGCAAGACAATGAATTCAAAACCAATTCCATTATATATATAAAATCGTGAAACATCAAATGGGTTTAAAAGCAAATCACAAAATCATAGACTTAAAATATAAATGTCGAGATCCCTCTTAGTCAATAGACATGCCGGCCACTCCTTGAGTTATATTGGACACGGCTCCCTTGGATTCATCCTGATCTATATCGATTTTATTTGTATCAGGGTATCTCATCTCACTGCTCCTCTTTAGTACCTTGTCATTCTCAATCACCGTTAGGCAAGAGATCAGGTCATTGTAAGTGGTAGAACCTCTTTCTATGTAGATATGTTTTGACAACAAATCTTATGGATGGAATGGGGAGTATGTCTTTAATAGACAATCATTATCTGTTACCTCTTCTCCACATAATCTCAGTTGGTACACGACCCTGGACAAGGCAAAGTGAAACTCGGCCAGTCTCTAAGTCTTGGAATCTGAGACTCATCCATTCATATTTGACCTTTGGTAATAATACCATAGTGTATCTGGACTTTAAATATGTCCAAAGGTCACGAGGATTATACTGATTTCTCAGTTCCTT
>NC_027755.1:22122140-22149069 GCF_000695525.1 Brassica oleracea var. oleracea
GATGCTTATACCTCTCGGCCATTATAAGATACAACGATCTTAAGGATTGGATCATCATGCAATCCGGTTTATATAACCATCTGGATACTAGGCCACACGGCCACTTAGATATTGACTAAGCCACACGGCTTTTAATCAATCATGATTCAAACAAATGCAAGTCAATATTATCAAGCAAGGCCACACGGCCACATAAAATGCAAACAAGATAATGCATTCAATCTTATTGCTTAGTTACATTCCAACTTATGTTTACCAATTTCAAGGTTGGTAATGTTTCAGCTAGATTTTAGAATCAAGTAATCTAGCAACCTAAATCTCATTCAATATGTAAATTCTTTAAATCAATCTTTCAAGCTTTAAGTAATGAGAAATTTAAGGTTTCAAAGCCTTTAGAAATATCAATCAAGATTAAGGGTTTCAAGGCCTTAGGAATTTTAAAATTCGAGATTAGGGTTTCAGTTTAAACAAGATTCAGATTCAAGTTTTAAAACAATCCTAATCATAGTTCTTAGGCGATCAATCAAATACTCAAGTTTCAAATCAAAATTAAAAACCGATTTTCTAAAATTAGGGTTTTAGGGAATTTCGAAAACTTTGATCTTTGATTAAGGGGATTTGATTTGAGATTCAAAAACCTTTAAGGTTCTGATTTTAATTGATCAATGGATCAATCTCGTTCTTAGGTTTAGATCAAACTTATAGAGCTTCGATTTACTCATAGGGGATTGATCTATTTAACCTATGGCTTTTAGTTTTAGAGATTATCTTTTAGGGTTTCAATCTTTACAAAACAACCAGGTTCGATTCATGTTCTCAGAATAAGGATTACCTTTGTTTTGCAGATTGTAGAAACCCGGACCACCAAGAGAACCTCGAACGGACACGAGATGGGACGAGCTGGAACGGTCGCGTGCTGAGGCGAGACGCGTCTGATCGGGATCGGACGGTTTAGCGTCTGGTCGCGGATGTGGTCTGAGCTGGACACAAGCTGAGCTGAGGCTGAGGACGTTGATCACGGACAGGGAACGTCTGAAGCTGAGCTTGATCGGAGTTGAGCTTGATCGGAGTTTGCAAGCCGGAACGCAAACAAGAACAATTTAGGGTTCTTCGGGATTAGATCTTTGCACCAATCCCTCTTAGCTCATGAAATAAAAACAAGGATTATTAGATTACATGAAACACCATAATTTGAACAAGATATCATCAAACAAGTAAGGTATGATAAACTTATCTTTCACAGAATTTGAATTTGGCTAGAAAATCTTGTTGGTTCGGATTAGGGTTCCAAAAGACCAAGACGGTGCTGAGTATTGTTTCTGCGAGTGTGGGCGCGTCTGAGATCGGATCGACGAACGGTTTGCGCTGATGCATTCGTATCGTCAAGAGCTTCAATTTGATATGTGGCTCGTCTTCTGGTTCCTCAGGGTTTGAGAGATAGATCGATTTTAAGTTGCGCTTGATTTAAGGTTTATGTGTGACGGATTTTAGGTTAGGTTTTGTCTCAGAGTTTTGTAGTCTATCGTGCTGAAAACGTGTTGTAAATAGAAGGTTTGAGACTGAATATTTCTGTGTTATTATTAATGAATCATAGAGGTTCCTTATATAAGGATTACATGAGAGATAAATGGAAATACATAAATGGAAAGATAACAAATCATAAACCAACAAGGAATAGGAAAACTATAAGAATGGAAAGTCATGGCCGACTTTCTCTCTCTTTCCAGATTGGCCACCTCTCTCTCTCCTTTCTCTAGGGTTTCGGCCGCTGCTTCTCTCTTTAGGAATTGGGCCGTCTCTCTCTTGTTATGGGCCGGTTTATGGACCGGACTGGTTATGGACATTCATCACTTTATAACATTTAGCAACTTTTAGATTTTACTGTGGCTCACAATATTAATATATCCCGGACAAATTTGGTTTGTCTTTTGTGTTGCTGAACCTAACAGTAAGACTGATCCTCTTTTGGTAGGCCGCAAATCTCAGCTTCAAAATTATGTGTTTTAATTGGAGTAAAATAATTGAAAATGAATGATATATATAGGAAAGTAATTTTCAATATCATGTGAAATACATAAAAAAAAAATTTGAATCTCTAAAGCTACTGCATAAGCCATCAGACATTATGGAATCCACAAATAGAAAAATCAGCTCACAATTGATGCTCGAATTCGTTCGCAGTGATGATGGTTAGAGAGCGTTACAAATTTTTGTGATTAAGCAAGAGTTAGTAGAAAATCGATATAACACTCATATATATTGACCAAATCAATTATATTATTACTAATTTCTAACATTTAAAAAACAACAACTAATCGCAAATATTATCCCTAGGTAACCTCTAAATTCACCAGCCAATAATATTTCATTATTTCAAATTCGATATCTTTTAAAAAAAGAAACAAAATATTATCAAATTATATTATGTTTTTAAAATAAAAAAGTGAAAAAATAGCAGCTACAGAAAAAAAGAATTAAAAAAAAATTTTAACATCGTCAGCAAGACACTAAACCCTAAATCCAAAACCCTAAACCCTAAATCCTAAACCCTAAACCCTTGGGTAAACCATAAAACCTTAGGTAAACTCTAAACCCTTGGGTAAATCCTAAACTCTAAATAAAAACACTAAACCCTAAATCCTAAACCCTAAACCCTTGAGTGTTTTAGTGTTTATTGATTTTGATTTAGAGTTTAAGATTTATCCTAGAGTTTAAGATTTATCCTAGAGTTTAAGATTTATCCTAGAGTTTAAGATTTATCCTAGAGTTTAAGATTTATCCTAGAGTTTAAGATTTATCCTAGAGTTTAGGGTTTACCCAAGTGTTTCGGGTTTAGGATTTAGGTTTTAGGGATTAGGATTTAGGGTTTAATGTTTTGCTGATGACGTTAAAAATATTTTTTTTTTGTAATTACTACTATTTTTTATTTATTTCTTTTTACCTTTTAATTTTAAAAAGATAATATAATTTGACAATATTTTGTTTTCTTTTTTAAAAGATATCGAATATGAAATAACACAATCCTATTGGTTGGTGAACCTAGTGAACAAGGAGTGAACACGAGAATAAGTCCTAAGTAAATAATGTATAGGTTTATTTTAAAACCAATCACATTAAAACTGTTTAAAAATAACAAAGGATTAGATCCTTGTAACGTATATCCTTGAACCTCGGGGACCCATATTTGACTATTATAGGAGACTATAACCAACCAATAGTTCGTCGACACGTCATAAACACATGATAAGAAAAAACTAAAGAAGCTTGCGCTTTGTCACTAATATTTCTATTTAATTATTTTTTTCCGATATAACCTAAAGCAAAAAGGAAGCACCTTTATCATCTGTTCTGTAATGTATAATCGCCAGAAGAAATTATTTTGATTTCGGATTTCCTCTTCCCTTTCTCCTAAACTACAAAAACTCTTTCGTTTTCCCGCACTTTCTCCGGAGAATGAGGTGGGAAAGGGTCCGACAACAAGTGGGTTCTTCTTCCGGGCCCGGTAAGAGGTGGGGACACACTTGTAACGCCGTTAAAGGAGGTACCTTTCTCTACGTTTTCGGTGGCTACGGCACGGACAATCGCCAAACCAATCAAGTCCATGTCTTCGACGCTGGTTAGTTTCTCTCCGCACGCACCCATCTTGTCGGATTTAGGTTTGATTCCGTTCGTAAGAATGTCCGAACCTTATGTTGTTTTGCTCATCCCTGCATGTTGTGGCACATTTTATGTTGAAAACTTTGTCCTTTTAATCCATTACATTGTATCTTATTACTTGATTGATTACGGTCTGACCCTTTTGAGGAAGCTTTTTTTGTATTAAAATGATTTTGTTGTTGTTTACTTGCTCTCTCACTATGTTTGCAGCAAAGCAGATATGGACTCAGCCGATGATCAGTGGCACGCCTCCTCCTCCTAGGGACAGTCACAGCTGTACAACAGTCTGCGACAACCTTGTTGTGTTTGGTGGTACTGATGGAATCAAATCTCTCAATGATTTGTACATTCTTGACACTTGTAAGCTTCTTCCTTTTTGGTACTTCAAGTTTTAAGAAGTTATTCTGAATTGGGTTTGCTTGTTTGTTTGTTTGTTTCCATTTGTGGTTAATAGCTTCACATACTTGGAAGTGTCAGAGTGTTAGAGGGGAGGCGCCTGCGCCAAGAGAAGGTCATACCGCCACGCTCGTTGGTAAAAGGCTTTTTGTATTTGGTGGCTGTGGCAAATCTTCTGATGTTAATGACGAAATTTATTATAATGACCTCTACGTACTAAACACAGGTAATAATGTTTTTATTATGCCATGGCTTTCTTTAATTGGTATGTGAATCTATTACATTGCATCATCTCTTAGGCATTGATTAGTAACAAGTGCAAACAATACCCTTTCTTGCCTTAGAGGTTGTGCTACATTTTCTTTGATGCAAGTAAGTGAATTGGCTTTGCGCTTGTGTAGAGACTTATGTGTGGAAACGTGCTACTACTATTGGGAATCCACCATCTGCGAGAGATAGTCACACTTGCTCATCGTGGAAGAACAAGATCGTTGTTATAGGTGGTGAAGATGGACACGACTATTATCTCTCTGATGTTCATATCCTTGATACAGGTTCCTAAATTCATGTTCTTTTTAATCTTACTAGTGTCTATGTCTTTTATCTGAAGGTTGATTGTAAGTTTTTTAATTTTGGGTTTCAGATACATTCGTATGGAAGGAGCTGAATACTTCAGGGCAGTTATTGACACCTCGAGCTGGTCATGTTACTGTTTCACTAGGGAAGAACTTATATGTGTTTGGAGGGTTTACGGATGCTCAGAATCTTTACGATGATCTCTATGTGCTTGATCTTGGTTAGTAAGCTGAGACGATCATTTGATACCAATTACCAAATGCTTTCGGATTAACCATTGTAAAGTATATCATTGTCATTCTTACTTGTAGATACGTGTGTGTGGTCAAAGGTTCTGACCATAGGAGAAGGGCCATCTGCTAGATTCTCCTCTACAGGGGCTTGTTTAGATCCTCACAGATCCGGGTTTCTAGTCTTTGTTGGTGGCTGCAATAAAAATCTCGAGGCATTGGATGATATGTTCTACTTACACACAGGTTATCACCCATCTTATCTTCAACTTTGCTAATTGGGCATTTACTTCCTAATAGGTTTTTTTAAAACTTTTTTGGTTAAATAGGACTTGGATATGATGCAAGGCTTGATCAAAATGTAGGGAGCATGTCTCTAAAGAAGCAACTGAAGTTGAAATGCCAAGAACAAAGTCATGCAAGTTCCTTGTATGATAAATCTCTTGTTGGAATCAGTATGGATCATCAAGGTGTGTTTAAGCAATCTAGTCAGTGTTATATTGAAACATTTAAAGATAGCCTGTTTATGATGATTGCTTTTATTTGTAGGAAGAGGGAGTTTTGGTTTGAAGAATGGCCAATTTGATCAGGGGAAAATGATGTTTCAAGCCAAGGTAACGGAGAGGTTCCCAGTTGGTTACAGTATAGAAACAATGATAAATGGGAAAGTGCTTCGTGGCGTTTTGTTTTCAACCAAGCAGAGCTCCGTTCTGGCGACCGACCAAAGCTTGAGTAGGCGAGTGCTTATATCCAGTTTCTTACTTTCGTTTTTTTTGTTTGTCTGGTGGTTGCATGGTTTTGTGAACAATTTTGTTTGTTGTTGTACAGAAAGAGGCCAGCTATGTCCAACGGTGACCAGGATCACAGTTTAAAGGTACCAAGAACTTTGAGCAAGGATCAAACTGATGCTACTGAATCCAAAGATTCTCCATCAATGGGCATGGAGGGTGGTGGTATTGGTCTCATCAGCAACCCTCTGGATGTTAACATAAACACAGAGGCAGTGACACCTCAGCTCGATATGGTAATTTTAATAATATATCCGCAAAAACGTTTCTTAATGCAATTTACTTATTGAAAAATCTGTGTGCAGGGCAATGTGAGTACAGCTCCACCATCTTCATCAGTTCCTGAGACAGATGAAGCGTCTTTAGAATCTAGAAATGCGGTATCAATCGATGTTGGAGCTACTAATAAGACCGGACCTGGAGAGTCATCATAGCTAACAGAAAAACAAAGGTGATTAGAAAACAAGAGGTGAAGCCAAATGCAGCTAAAAACTATTTGTGTCTAACTAACTCTGTTCCTTTGAACAATTTGATTTTGCAGATGAGAGATTCAGCAAGATAGGATGAAGAGAGAGGATGTGTTTAGTTTAGAATCAAAGTCAGGTTTTTTTTGTTGGCGACTTGTTGAGGATTAGGTTTTTATTTAATTTTTCTTCTGCTTAGTGTTATTCAACTTGCAAAAGCAATGTAATGCTTCCTCTCACAGTTCCAGTAAAGAACAAAAGAAAATGGGTTACTAATCTGATGAACAAAAAGTTTAAGGGGCTAATACGTAATTAACATAATCGACTCGCTCAATAGCCAAAGATTAAAAATGGTTTTATTCAAAGGAATATGCCAATGTGGAGACTTTCTTGTAAACCGGTTCGGTTTATAATATAATCTTTGTTCGTTTACAAATTTAAACCGAAACAGAGCAAATTATACACATCGAGGGTTCTTTCCCCCTTCCTCTCGAGTTCCGCCGCGCCGCGCCAAACGTTTGTCCGTCTTTCTCAGAGACACTCTGTGCCCTGAACCAACTCTGGAGAAACAAAGGTTGATAATTTACCAAAACTTCTGAATGTAGTGTTTGCGTCTCTGTTTATTTATTGTGTCTTGTCTCTTTGGCTTCATTGAATCTGATTTAATATTTATAGTTAACGGGTTTTGCTAAAGTCATTGGCTTTTGGTGTTATAAGGGATTAAGAACACTGCCCATCATGTTTTTCAAAGTAGAATGGTTTTAGAATGTGTGTGTGTTTGTAGATTAACTTGCTTCTCTGGTTTGTGAAGTATTTGGTTGGGTTGTCTGTTATCATTGTTTAACATTGCTTTCTTTGTTATCTTCACATGTTTTTTTTAGTGTGAAACATAACTAATTGTACTAAACTTTAAGTAACGTTTCCCTGGGCAGTTTTCTATCTGCAGATTGTTTTTGAAGGCAATATCTGAGTAAAAGCAAAGGAATGATGGATACTGTTTTATTGGGAACAATGCCAGAATCTGGTGTGACACTACATATAGACCCAACAGAAGAAGGTTTACTACCAGATGCAAATATGAATGGTTCCCGTAGGAAAAAACCGAAAAGAAGAAAGAAGAAGAAGAAAAAGGAAGAGGAAGCTTTGTGTGGAGAAGAGAAGACGTTGGATGTTTTACAAAAACCCACCGAAGAAGATCAAAGACATCCACCTGAGAATCCTTTGTCCAACATTAGAATACAAGAAGAAGATTCGTGCCAGCAAGGTCAAGATTCATGTGAAAAGCCTGAAGATTCAGAGTCAGTTGCTATTGATATGACTTCTTCTGAGAGAAAGAAGAAAAGAAGAAAGAAAAAGAAAAGCAATGATAGAGATGCGCTGACGGAGAGTGGCGTTGATACCAATTCGGAGGTTACTATGGAATGCGATGCTAGGCACAGTTCTGAAGCTCAAGGATCGAAATTGAATGGTACTGTGGTTAACAGTTGTCTGAAATCCAAGGATGATAGAGTCGATCAACAAAAGGGAGCAGATGCCAAAGCTGATGAAACTGTGTCCGAAATTCAGAATCCTAAAGCCAAGAAAAAGAAGAGAAGAAAAACCAAAACAGTGGAGGTATGCGATGCATTAGAAAATACTCTAGCAACCTCCATGGAAAGTGGGCCAGAAGAGTCTATGGAAACTGCTGGAGGTGTATGCGAAGTAAAGAGCAAAAAACGGAAGAGAAAGAAGAAGAAAACGTCATTGTCAGATCAGGAAACTGCAGATATGGAGGTCTGTGATCCATCAGAAAATACTTTACCAGGCACCATAGTAGAGTGTATGTTGGATCACTCAAACAAAGAAGTTTTGGAAAATTGTGATAAGAATGCTGGACAAGAGTTAGTGGCCGAGGAAGAGACAAAAGATGAAATTGGCGAAACTAAACAAAAGAGGAAGAAGAAAAAGAAGAAAGAGTCTTGTGAACTAAGTGAAGAAGTTAGTGAACCCAAACAAAAGAAGAAGAAGAAGAAGAAAAAGTCTTGTGAAGATGACAAAACTGACAATATGGATGCCGAGAAGGATGATGTTTCTGTACCTAGGAATGAGGGAGAACTAGAATTTGACGGGGGAAAGCTTGATACATCTTTGTCAAGTTCTGTCTTAGTACTCGATAATGAGGTAGCTACACAAGAAACTGGAGATGGACCTAGATGCTCCTGCAAAGGTCAAAGTACCAGAAAGCTGGTTGTATTTGATTTGAACGGAATCCTTGCAGATATTGCTCGAGGAAACACAGGTGAATGTGTTCCAGATGGTAAAATATCTTTCAGATCAGGTAATAAAGAATCATTCTCTATGTAAGTTCTTACATGCTTCTTGACTCTTTGAGTAATTTTTATTTTTGTGTGGTCTTCTGTACAGTTTTCAAGAGACCTTTTGTTGCTACTTTTCTTGACTTCTGCTTTGAAAAGTTTGATGTTGGGATATGGTCTTCTAGACGCATGTAAGTATCTTTACCTGATCCAATATTCAAGTGCATATAAGATTAATCCCTCTACTAACTCTTTCTTACACTTTACTCTTACAGTGGATTGGATTATATGACAGACATTGTCATGGGAAATCACGCGGAAAATCTACTATTTAGTTTCGTAAGTGATCTCTCTACAACATCTACGAGAAACGGAGTTTACGATGGAAGTGTGGATATTAGTTCTAATTCTTTTTTCTTCTTCTTTTGTATGTACACAGGATCAAAGTATATGCATTACAACAAACTTCAAAACTCTGGAGAATACTACTAAACCTCTGTTCCTTAAGGATCTGAGAACAGTCTGGAATCGTTTTGGTACATGTCTCAGTTGTGGAAAACGAAAGTACGATGAGACAAACACTTTGCTTGTGGACGATTCACCCGACAAGGCATTGTGTAATCCTGTAAGTTCTCAAACACTTACAACCAGGCATATGTATTCATTGTCTGCAATCTCACATTTTTTTAAAACATCTAACATTGGTTGTTATTGTTCAGCCACATACTGGAATCTTTCCTTTCCCTTACCAGTACACTGACCGTGAAGATTCTGCATTGGGTAAGTCTTTCTCTTTTGTAAACCTTAACAGCATCCAAGTTTTGTAACACCAAGCAGAAAGAATTAATGGAGATTCATATTATTCATATACATTGTCTTGAGAACAGGACCTGATGGTGAGCTAAGGAAGTACATGGAAAGGTTAGTGGATGCGGAGAACGTTCAGAAGTTTGTGGAGGAGAATCCAATTGGCCAATCTGCAATAACCGAGACGCATGAATCATGGAGTTTCTACTCTAGGGTCATCAAGGCACATAAAAGCTAAATCAATTCAGGGGATTTTTTGACCAACTCCTCACTGTTTATTTGCTTCTTGAGAGCTCACAACAAGTAAGTGTTTCAATATTCCTGGAGAAAAACTTCACTAGTGTAATGTTATCTTGAGAGATGTACTTTAGCTCACCAAACTCTTAATATTTCTGTTAATCTCTTGTATTTTTCAACAAAGACTAGGATATCTTCAATTAATGGCTATGCGTATTTTTTTCTTTCTTTCAATAGTAAGAAACAAAAGAAGCTAATCATGCATAATGGCAGTGGAGCTAGAAATACTGTCTGATACAAAATTAAATGTGGGGGATATAACGTAGAAGAAAAGTCAAACTCTTTCTAGTTGGTGAACTAACTACTAAAGCATGCTTTTCCATTTACAACTATTTTCTTTGTTTATTAGCATGTGATTCTGTTCTATATAACTTAAATCTTAAATTTAATTCTACCTAAACCAATTTGATTACTGAAAAGATAAACAAACACAATAATTTCTATTTGATTAAAAAAAAAATCATTATAGGAAAAAGAAGAAGATAATAATGTGGATATGTTAAGTCCCAACGAGAAGACAGAAGTCACATGCAGAGGGAGACATCTGAAGAACAGAGTTTTAACAAACCACATCCACTTGCCATAACCCCCCACCTCTCTTCTCTCTCTCTAATCTCAAATCATTTCTAATCCTATTATTCATCAGAACTGTTTTACATTGTTCTCTGGTCAGAAACATAGAGGTAAAATAAACAGAGTAGCATTTGGCAGAGAATCCTCTGTTCCCTCTGCCTCTTCGTCTTCTTCTTGGCTTTATCAGTTCCTCAGTATCTAAAATACTTTCCGTCTTATCTTCTTGGTGTTCGTAAGATTCTTCCATGTACATTTTCTGAATCTTCTTTGCAATGGCGTTCACATTAAGCTTTGTCTGTGCCAGTTTTTTGGAATCTAAATTTTGATAAAAAGAGCTAAATTTTTTTGGAAATATATGAAAATATGGAAGATGCGTCACTCTCGTTATGGTTCCATGGTGGTTGGCTGTTGATGGAGATATAACAAAAAAAAGACTATAACACACTGTCAAGTTCAAGATTCTCTGCCACTGAACTTCTTTCAACTAATCACATGGCTGCAAAGCTTCTGCATACATTGGCAGATGAAAACTCTGATCTGCAGAAGAAGATTGGATGTATGAATGGGATTTTCCAACTCTTTGATCGCCACAACCATGTTCGTAAAAGTCTTGCTTTAGGTAATCATTACAACACTAACAAATATATTAATTAATTAATACTTGTGCTTTCTTAGATCGTGTCTCTTAGTCGTTGACCTGTACGTGGCCATATGTTCTAAACTAGTATGTCTTTTTTTTTCATGTTCTTCTCTTCTTAAGCTCCTGTCTCTTCATGAACTATAAGGTCTGGTCTCATTCTTTTGTGAGGACTAAAAGGTCTCTAGTTTGTGTGTTTGTGTGGCGTTTTCTTGGTAGAATTTGACTTCTCTTAACCTCCTTAGACTCTTCATGTTTCTTGAATCTGTTATGAACAAAGAGAGAATATGATATGATCCTCAAACTCTTTTATTCTTTATGTGTTGCAGGTAATGCACATGTCAATAGTATCAACTTTGAAAGAGACTCTTCGTTTCAGTTTCAGGACACCAACATTATTAATGCTACGAGCGAGAAACTAACAGAATCTTCAAGGGTTTCTTTCTCATCGTCCTGTTCATCATCTTCCCTGTTGTCATCTGAGCTCAACAGAGAAGAAACTCAGCCTGAAATATCACCCTATGACCGTGTCATTTTTCCAGAGTCTCCCACGAGTGATCCAGTGATGAGCCGAGGAAAAGGGTTTGCCGCACATATGGGACTTGATCTTAGAGATGTTGTTAGAGACTCTATGTATAGAGAAGTCAAAGCGCTTTCTGAAGTTTGTAGACACAAGAGAAGAGAGGAGGATTCTCCAAGACCTTATGGTTTGAAGCACTCCACGCCTGTTGATTTCAACGAATCATGCAAGGCTCTAGCCAAACTTAGGACAACATCTCAGCGTTGTTACAACGAGGTTGACATGAAAGATGCATCTCACAACAAGTTTAAATCAGGGAAGAAGGTGAAAGAGTCTCCTAAGCTTTCGTTGGACAGTAGAGACCACGTTGATCTCAAAGCTGGTGATAGCAAGCTTAGTAGAAGCTCTACCATGAACAAACGGTCTCCTAGTGTTGTTGCAAAGCTAATGGGTTTGGAAACATTACCTGGCTCTCCATTGGGCTCACCAAGAAGCTTGCGGAAGGACACAGCTTCTTCTTCTTCTTCTCCAAGATGGAGAAGCTCTGAGTTTGTTATGAAACCCTTATCAAGTTTGAGATTCCCCACTGAGCCAGCTCCATGGAAGCAAACTGATAGAAGAAGCCTTACTAAGCACAAGCAAGCCTGCAAGCCTCTGTCGCAGCCAATGGAGAAAAGGTTGAAAGGTGTTGAGATTAATCATCCCAAAAAGGATCTCAGAGCTCTTAATGAGATATTAGAGGCAATGCAGACAAAAAGTGTCTTTGGTTCTAGAAAGCAGCCACAATGCTCAAACTCAAGAGGTCTAAAGAATCAGGTGATGCCATCCACTATGAGAGGACCTATAGTGATTATAAAACCTGCAAGACTTGTTGAGAGATCTGGTATCCCTTCATCATCTCTGGTTCCTATTCACAGTCTATCTGTTCTTAATAGAGAAAAAAAAGAATCTGTGCATGTTAAAAGAAACTCAACTAGTAAGAAGGCGGCAAAAGATGGTAGTATCAGTTCTGTTGATAGCAAATCTAGTAGCAGAAACGTGCGGTCTTCTCAGCTTTCCAAAGAAAGCACAAGTCCAAGACTGCGTCAGATGAAGAAGCATGAGCATGAAAAGCGTTCCAGGCCACCAACCACTCCATCTGATTCAAGCAAATCAAGAAAACAAACAAACCGACAACCGGGAGAATCTACTACTAATAATCCTGGTGGTAGGAGTAGACCCAGGGCTCAGAGGATCTTGCAGAAAACTGAAGCCACCATGATAATCAAACAAGCAACTGAAGCAGGTGATGGAAAGAGTCCAACTGTAATAGAGGCAGCCAAAACCGTAGTCTCTAACTTAATGCAGACTGTGAGTGATGAACATTGCGAAGAGGAAGAGCAGTGGAATCCAGCTTACAGCTTCTCAGAGACAACAACAACAACCACCTTATCACCGGAGATAAACCGAAAGAAGCTTCAGAACGTTGAGCACCTGGTTCAAAAGCTGAAAAGACTAAACTCTAGCCACGACGAAACCAGCCAAGACTACATTGCATCGCTATGCGAGAACAATGATCCCAACACCGATCATAGATACATATCCGAGATTCTGTTAGCCTCAGGTCTTCTCCTCAGAGACCTAAGCTCAGAGTTAACGACGTTTCAGCTCCACCCTTCAGGCCACCCTATCAACCCTGAGCTATTCCTCGTTCTTGAACAAACTAAAGGAAGAAGCAGCGGTTATGAGAAGCTCAACCGGAAACTTGTGTTCGATGCAGTTAATGAAACGCTCGTGAAGAAGTTAGCTATTAAAGATCCATGGATGAAGAGGAAGGTGTTAAGCGCGCAACAGCTATTGAAAGAAGTATGTTCAGAGATAGAAACAGTGAAAAAGAAAGCTGAGAAAAGATCAGGTAACTTGCTGTTGTTGGAGGAACAAGAAGAGGACTTCTTGAAATGTATATTGGATGAAGATGCAAGGACTCGATCTGAGAAATGGACAGACTTTGATGACGTAGTACCTGGTTTAGTGCTTGACATAGAGAGGCTTCTCTTCAAGGATTTGGTGAATGAGGTCGTGCATGGTGAGATTGGTCGGCTGCAACTAGTTACTGATTCATAAGCTCGTGTGTTTGATCTCTGTATTCTAAAGCCGTATATATATAAATAATACAAAAGTCAAATGTCATGAAAACATTACAACTTCAATATAAAGGCTATTTACAACTTCATCGCCGATCAGCTAACTCAACGGTCGAGATTAACGCAATTATAAATCAACGGACTTGATCGTCCAGTGGCGAATCGGAGTCTTTACAATAATAAAAGTCAGGGTTTTTCTCACAGTTAAGCTAGAACTGAAAGACGTTGAGGTGAGCGACGCTTCCAGAGATTATCATCATCCACAGAGAAACTCAAAAGGTGTGTAAAGTCGTTTGCTTTCAAGACTCGAACATCCTCTGTTTAATCCTGTTTCGACTGAAAGTTCAATTTTTTTTGTGGATCCTAGCTAGATCTTTCTCTTTCTGGTTGTCTTGGAATTGAATTGGAGCCGACATGTGTCTGGTTTCTCTGTCCTGAGTCATGCAATACTATGGATTCGTTAGGAAATGGATTAGTGAGTTAAAGTTGTGAACTTTGACTTGATTCTTGTTGATACTGCCTTGTGAAAGTTGTGAACTTTGGCTTGATTATTGTTGATACTGCCTTGTGATTCTATCCGGATCTCAAAAATGTTAATAACACAGATCTATATTGACCTTGTGCTCGCCTATCTATCTACATTCTGGGGTTTGTTGTTCTCTTTTGATGTTTGTCTCTCTGGGAAAATTTGCTTGCAGATTGAAGAAGATGCATTACATGGGGTTGTTTAGTAAAGCTGGAAACATATTCAGGCAGCCTAGAGCGATGCAGGCCGCGAACGCTATGTTACAGGGCAATCTTTCTTTGACTCCATCCAAACTCTTTGTTGGAGGTTAGAGACTCACAAAAACTTTTTTTTAGAATAGTTTGTTTTTGTTGGAGGTTAGATTCCAAGCATCTCATCCTGTTATGTGGTTGCCTCTTCTCAGGTCTCTCACCAACTACTGATGTAGATATCTTGAAAGAAGTTTTTGGCAAATTTGGCAAAATCGTTGATGGTAGTAGCTATCTATCATTTTGCAGTTTAATCATTTCTCCATTGCTTTGTCTTCCTAGTTGCTGACTAGTATGTACCTTTGTTCGTTACAGTGGTAGTGGTTTCGGACCGTGAAACTGGTGTATCGAAGGGATTTGGTTTCGTAACGTATGATTCCATCGATGCTGCTAATAAGGCAATGCAACAGATGAATGATCAGGTGATACCAGTTTTTCCAGCTGCATAAGTTTCTTGGACACTAGTTTGTGTATTATCCATCTTTGCTTATCTCATTTTCCTTTTCACAAAAAGATTGATGTTTGGTAGAGCCTTGGTGCTTCAGACACTGATGCGCTTGTTCTCTCTTTTTCATTCTTTGCTTGGTTGACGAGACTTGACATTTATAGAGTTTCCTTCTTGAACAGGAACTTGATGGGAGAATAATTGGAGTGAACCCAGCTGATTCAGGAGGCGGTGGAGGTGGTTTTGCAAGAAGGGGAGGCTATGGTGGTGGCCGTGGTGGATTTGGTCGTGGTGGATTCGGACGTGGTGGCTATAACTTTGTTCGTTAACTTGGCATCTAGGAGTGTCTACTTCCAAGATTTATTAGTCTTCTGTTTCATTTTTTCTTCACATAGACCATTTTTTGTGTTATAACGTTCACTGAAGCTTTGAATAAACAGATGAAGCAGCTATAGTTGGCAAACACATGTATTGGACCTATTGGTTCAGTGGAATTTCACACATTCAAAAAAAGAGAATACAAAATTTGAGAGTTGAATAATGAGTTGAGCCTCAATGGAACTAATCAGTATAGAGAAGAGGCTTTTAGTCCAAGGAGTTAATGAGAGGTTCAAAATTGAAGATAAGCCAGTCTGCTTGTGCTGCAACAGCTTCACGAAGCTGAACTCCAGCGTAGCATATGAACAAGTCCCCCCCACCAGGTATACGTGCCTGCAAGTGAATTAGTTTAGTTAGTTGCTCATTTGAGATCGATCTCTTTGTTATATTTAAAAAGAAAAAAAAGCCTACTTCGAGATCAGTAGCTCCGTCTCCAATCATGACCATCGTCTTGTAGCTACTACCCTGAAAAGAACCATGGTACATATTCAAGAAGAGAGCTATGGAGCTTGCAAAAGTAGGGAAAGTATGACGAACCTTTCGTATATGTTGCACTGCCTTGGCTTTGCCTCCACTTCTTGAAGTAGGTTCCTTCTCATCAAAGCCCACAAACTCGCCGGAATTTCCAAATAGAAGATTGTTGGCGAATATATTCTCTCGAGGGATGCCAAGAATCGATGCTACAGGCTACAGTGAAAACATATTCATTCAATACCTTATCACCATTATTCTAGTAGTCTACAAGAGAGTCAGAGAGTACATTGATCATCTGTCGAAAGCCTCCAGATATCAAATAGACATCGATTTTATTGTCTCTGAGCTTCTTGACCAACTCTTCAATGCCAGGGGATAGCCTACACAAACCAAAGAAACACACTGTAACGAAACATTTTCAGAAAGTAACGTGAACATGGTCTTGTTACACATAGCAAGATGCCAAGTTGGTTGTTAACCTCTGTTTGGTCAAAGTCCAACTTCAGGACAAGAGCTCTTACATGTTTAATTCCATCTTTACATGTGACTTTAAGCAGAGTGAATCAACACTAAAAGAGCCAAATTATCAACATATGATAAGTTTACAAAATGAGTACCTTGGGGGTGTCTTTTCGAGATATTCATCAACTTTGGAAAGAGAAGGCTTGAACAAAGAAAGCCTTGCGGCTAGAGCTTCTTCAAATGGAACAGATCCACCCATTGCTCTAAGAAACCAAATACTCAGTAAAAAATACTAAGAGAATATCATTAGAGCGCTCTAGTACATAAATTTGCCGTAAACCTGGCAGTCCATTCAGCAACAGCCTTTCCAGCTCCACAGAACTCAGCAAGTTCATCAATACCTTCATCCACACATACAGTGCTATCCACATCGAAGCATACAGCTTCAACATTTCCCCATAGATCAAGAATCTCTAGCAATTCAGAAAAACCAAACTATAAAGTTCAATAGCTTTAAGACAGTTTTGTAATTTTAATTCATAATACTCTTTTATCATATCTCCTAGCACAAGGCAGCTCAGATCAACAATTGTACAACCATGTTACTAGATATTATTACTCCCTAAACTCAAATACAACATAAAGTAACAAGTAGTAACCTTTAGAAGGAGCAGTGTTGCCTTGGTGCCCCAAAGCCGACACCCTCTGCGGCTGCACAGAAGCAGTCACTAGACGGACCAATCTGGGATGGCTCATGATCGAGACACCGCCTCTTCTACAAGGATATCTCCTTAACTCAAGGCAAGACAAATCATCAGATAAAGATGAGAGCTTTCTACAGGGAACTTGAACAGGAACAGCTCTTGAAGTAAGTAACGCTTCCATTAAACCTACAAACCAAAAGAAACACAACAGTTCAATTGTATAAGAGCAGAAACCAAGAAGACATTTTTCTGATTCAGCACGAAAATACCAGATGGAAATCGAACAGAAAAATCACACTCTTAACTCATTATACACCAACTTCATCAAAAAAATCGAGACAATGTGTGTAGATTTTAACATTCCAGGTGTGATCTATCAAATCGCTAATCAAGTAAGAGATTGATCATGTAAGATTGGGATCAGAGATCCGCACGGCGAGTAAGAAGAAGAGAAAAAAAGAAAAAGAAAAGTTTCCATACCGGAAAAAACGCCGGCGGTCGTCTCCGGCTGATGGTCGTGTAGGATCGATTAGTTAAAAAGTAACTGAGAAGAGTGTTTGGTTTGGTGTAATAATAACTGACAAATAACAGTTTTACCCTTTATTAAATTATGATTGAAATGTTTGAAATGACACTTTGATCCTCTATGTTTTATCAAAGTTACTTTACAGGCAAGTAACTAATTCCGGTGAAAGATATAACCTTAAATATTTGCCGTCACCTTACTTAAAATCATAATGTACAATTTTTTTCTTTTGCAGAAGCAAGTGGATAACAGCTAGGAAAAAGCCAGACAGAGATTGAAGAAAACAAGTCTCTCTCAAAAGATTCCATTAGTGGGAGAGAGAGACCCACACAGTCACATGATCCACAGTCCAACGTTAGTTGTTGGTTACTCTACTAGATCAACAAGTAGAAGAGCATGAATAAAAAAAATAAAGTGGTGGCTCTTGGGCTTTGGAGTTTGGATCCAAAGGAATAGGATGGATCTGTGTAGTCTGGGTTGAAACCACCGGCTGGAATCCCTAAACCACCTCCTGTTGAAGGTGTGACTGTGTAGGGTCTTGTATTAGTTGTCGTAGGGACTCTTGTCGATGGTGTTGTCGTCACCGGTGTCATTGTCCCACTTCCACTACATCAACAAAAAAAAACAAAAACAAAATAGAAATTCTACTAAGCCCATATCCTCAAGATCAAAGCCAACTCAACACTAAAACATAAGCAGTGAAGAAAAAAAAGTGTGTACCTGGAACTTGCAGGAAAAGCACAAGTAGTGTAGCCTATATCATATCACCACAATGGTACAAGAGACAAGAGTTAGTAATATATTATATCTTCTAAACTGTGTAGAGAATCTTGAGCTGTTATTATAGTATATATTGAGATATGAACATCATTCACATTGAAACATGTGAAGTATATATATTTGATATAATACTATCCTCACTGATTTGCTTTTCAAGTTGAGTTTCATTTTTTTACTCATAATTAAATACTCCACTGAACGGTTTGGTTTTGAAATATGGTGTCCACACATTTTGTTTTGGGTTTAGTAGAGAGGTTGGTGGGGGGAGAGACTCACTGGGATCAGAGGCTGAGACGGTGGCTGTGCCGGCGAAGTCACAAGTTCCCTGAGACTGACGTTTCTTCTGAAAGAAGCTGTTGACAGCGTAGGAGCAGTGAGACTTGACGGTGTTTGGGTTAAAGCAAGGTCCGTTCTGGTGAATGGGTCCACAATCAGCTCCTGCGCCACATGCGTAGTCCAGTGTCTTCTGCAGCATTGCTTCGCTTAATCCTTCTCTGCATACACACCATGTCCCACCTACACACAGACGCACTTTCATGACCACACATAATTATTTTACTCTCATTTACTAACTATGTGTGAAATGAGACCTGAATCTGTAATTCAAGAAGGAACAATGTTGTGGTTCTCCAGATAAAAAAAAGGCAACACCTTTCTATGAAAAAAGTATGAGAAAAACAAGAAAGGGTTATTCTTTTTAGAAAATTTTAATTCAAACTATGAAAAGCTAAGAAATTTGAGACCGTGTTCTGTACTAAAACAGAGTTGATTAAATGGGAAAAGGTAAAAAATATATTCCTCACGGCAAAAGAAGATCCATGTGATGTGAAACAGAGAAGTGTTATATTATTTCGAGTTTGCAGGATTTGTACAGAGAGAAGAGTGTCTTACTTGAGTGACCAACCATAGCCAACAAAATCACAGCAAGAACAACAACAGCCATGGTGTTGCAACAGAGTTAAGCACAGGATTTTTTTTTTTTTTTTAAAGCACAGGATTTGGATGCTGCTTGTTTGCGCTGATAGAATGGAAGAGATAAGAGAAGATTTTGAAGCTACCAAAGAGTTGTGGCTAAAGAGAGAGAAAGAGAGTCACTGCATTGAAAATACAGAGGGCATATTACACACTCTCTCTCTCTACTCCTAATTAAGTCCTCAGTATATATAATAATACATATCACTGGGGAAATGGAAAAATAAATGGGATAGGACTTAACTATATTGATATGAGAAAAAATGGATTTCAATCTTTAGTTTCAAAAATAACTGTACATTATTATTATTAGTAGTTCCATAGCCACAAAAACCTTTTCTTTGGAGACATTTTTCATCTACAGAAAAGAAAAGTAATTAGTGTTTTTTATTGATGGATATGATGCAAATATGTCAGCTAAAATTTATGATGCTAACTACCCAACTCCTACAGAGAGTACAAAAGCTTTCGTTTTCTAAAAAAAAAGGCTTAACACAACTTTGAATCTCATCAATTATATTTTTCCTCATTTTTTACATTTTACTGAAAGAAGCTGAAGCTTGTAGCTCAAGTCATCAATCTTTTTCCGCTCCTACAGAACAACAAAACAAGACAAAACAAGACAAAAAAGCTAGTAATAACCTTACACCAATAACAGAGAAATAAACATCTAAAAACAGACTTAGATGATAATGTAGAAAGATCATAAAAGCGAATAAGGAAAAAAATGTTGCTAAGTAAACTAGCTCCACCAAGAGGAACGTCAATTGATTCATGCTTCTCCTTTTAGACGGCATGAGAAGTTCTATCTCTAGCTGCATTCTCTTTCTTTCAAGGTTATCAAATTTTCTACAGGTTGACTATTAAGCTAGCTAGACTCTTACATTTGCACAAGCCTCATCAACCTAATTGATTGCCTTATCTGGTGTAAACATCGACCTAAACACACTCATGTCCAACGCAACAAGTCATATGATGTAATTGTATCTTGGCCACTTATGCTTTACAGTTCTTATACTGAAGCAATTATATGTTGCCAGTGTGATATTGAATACTATTATACAAGGATATGCTGAAAGGAAATCAGAGCAAGACACTCTGGTCCACTTAGGAAATGAAATTCTATTCTACCTCTGTTTGTCATGGATGTGTTCATCCCCGTTGAGAAGTTATCTCTTCACATATTTGAGCCAATAAATTGACTAATGGTGAGTTCTTTCATTTTGTTTTATGGTTCTATACAGTATTAGGAATCAAGTAGCCTAGTCTATGCGGCGATTGGACGTTCAGTTAGTTCGTTTCTCGCTTTGATAAAACTCTTAAATGATCTTAGAATGTATAAGATGTTGTTAAGTCTTTTCAGCTGGAAAGCCATAGAAGGTGTCGCATTGTAAAAGCTTGGGATCAAGATGGGTAAGCTTTGTCGTGGTGTTCTGATCGTGTCCAAATCTTATTGTTATTTTTTTTTGCTTTCTTAACATAGTCTCTATAGTCGTGTTAGAGTGTGATATATACATGTTTCTGCATCGCGTATTTCCACTATTTTTCAACATGTGTGAATATCAAATATTAGATCCTCATGCAATCATGGTTTGATGGTTGTTTACAGCCTGAGGCTGAGTAGTTTACAGATGTAAATCAGATCCTCGAGGAGAACATAGTCACATAGGCTCGCGTACATAGTTACATGTGTTAAAAGTATAAATCAGATTGATTCAGGGACAAGAGAGGGATTCAAAATTAAACTTAATAGAAATGGCAGGATGAGCCTGCCCGTGCTATAGTGCAACACATGGGCAATTCATGAAGATCCAGATAACAAGCCATCTTGATGGATATTCTCCCTTAAAAAATAGAGTTAATATCGTGTGGCCCAATGAACCACATATCAAATATTAAACTGATAAGAACAGATACTACACTTGATCTTAGCCAAAAGGCCGAGAAAGGTATGATTTGTGAAGATGCCTGGTCTCATCTCTTATACTGATCCTCATGCCTTCCAAGCTTGTTTCGTTAGCGATGTGGGACGTTTAAAAGTCAGAAAACAAAATACTCTTTCTGTTTTAGCGGGTTTGTAACCGACAATAGTCTTAAACCTAGACACAAGTAGAGTTGGAATGTGACTAATTACTCTAAACCGAAGTTTCATGTTGTACAGATCCCAAATACAGTAGATAAGTTCAACGTCACATCCTGATGGCACACAACCATAATACAACATGGCCTCACATACACCATCGTCACGAGATATCATTAAGATACCATAACCACCATCACCATCATGAAACAAAAGGGTCCCAATACTGAAATATAAATCAGTAAAAATCTTTTTTATGTAACTGGATTTTCTACTGGTATGTAAATGTATAGAGATATGATGCTATGGCAATGCGCTAACTCTATAACCGCTCGTTGTTATTATATATACTCAAAATTTGAACTCATTAAAGAAGATTAAGTTATAAATAACAACAACAAAAAAAGCTTCATGGCTTTCTTTATATTTGCTTGATCATCACAGTTTCTGAAGATCTTGCTATCCTTGTGTTTTTCAGACCATCAAGTCTTTTTGAGTTCTTGGATCTCTCTTCAGAATCCACTTGGGAAGCTTTTCATGACAGATACAAATTTATACAGAGTCATTTCCCTTGTTTCCTACCTGCAATTCAAAAATCCATACACTTTGTTGTTGCTCATTATGTTTTAAGATCTTAGTTTCATAGTGTATAAAATAAAAAAAACTAACACAAAGGGATAAGTCAAAAACCACAGTATCTAGGTGTTTATTGCGCGATATAGCACACTAGATAAATACGCATACTATGTTTTACCTTTCTGGAACAAAGATTTTCGAACTAACTGGCGAATCTTGCGTTCTTGACGCTCCAAAAGCTCATCAACTCCATAAGATTGAGACAACAAGGGACCTGAGAATTCTATTTTCTCATCATTGTCTTCATAACCCTGTCAAGTTCACACCTCATTAGCATGACTGAGTATGTTTCTCAACACGTGCTAAAAGAAGACAAGCAAATCATGCATGTTCTGCTTTTTCCTCTCAAGATTTTGAGTGAATATAAAACATTGAGAAAGAGACAAAAGAACTTTAAGCAATAAAGCTACACTCTCAGTCAAATAGCATTCTGGAGATTCTCTTTGTACTCATTTTCATTGATGTCACATATCAATATCAAGCTTTGAAAATCAATAGCCTGTAGATGATTGTCATTAAATTTAAAAAGTGCACGAGAAATTTCAGATATTATAACTTTTTGAATTTTATATAAGTTGAGGTTGGCATAAGAAAGGTTAAGCCACTTGGTGTGTAACTATATCAACTAGAATTTGGATAACTATGGACAAAACAACTAGATGATATTGCTAGCTTCTGTTTATCTACTAACATACCAAGTGATTAAGTTTTGCTGACTTCTCTTCTCTCTGATAAAGTGCCAATGATAGTTCCTGCGAATGATACTCATCTGAAGCATCAAAAGAATCTGGACGTTCAAGCTGTCTCCACCTCTTCAACATCGAAAGCTTCAACATCTCATATGCCTCACGGTCTTGGGAATCTTTTTCTTCCTTTTCATTCTCATTGATCTTAGACTCAACGTCAGTGCTCTCACTGAAAGCAGGAGAAGGTCCCAACAGGTTAGGAATGTAACCTCTTGAGAGAGATCTATTATGTGATCCATCTTTTCGTCGCTTTGCCCATGCAAAACCGCTTGATACTGAGACTTGCAAAGGCCCTGAGAAAGGTACATCTCCTTGTGACGCGTGCTTCACATGAGAAGAAGCTTCTTCTTTCTCATGTTCTGATGATGGGTTTTGCAGTTTCCCATATAAACTGGCTTCGCTATCGATGGAGTTGTGAACTGAATGACCATAACGTTTCTGGAAAGTCTGTGAAGGACGTCGTGCGTCCTGCACGCAGTTAGGTGGTGGCAGTTTAGCAAATGCAGGTGGCTTTCTCGTTGGCTTCCTTACTTCTGTCCCACGTCTCCCATTCCCACTGATCTTTTTCCTAAAATTTCCAAAAATAACATATTGAGGAAAATGATTGAATGCTTCAAGAACTGGCACTTGAGAGTTAAGACTCTCACCTTGTTGCATCTTCACGATGCTTTGCATCAATCTCTTTGCTAGGAGAGTATACAGGCAAGCTTGAGGGATCACAAGCAAAAGGCTCTGAAGTGAAATACTGTAATAAAAAAAAGGGGAATAAAGTCTTCTGAAAAGATGTGACAAGACGACTAAACAATGTCTTTCTTCAAACTTGATGATGTCATAGTTAGTTGGAAGATTAAATGGTTACCTGAGAAACAAGGGCAGCAGAAGCAGTCCCACGTTTGTGTGGCTCTACAGAAAGAAGAGTCTCTATAAGAGTGACGTCAGCTTCGGACAAATCTTTCAAGGTCTCTCTGAGACACCCATCATAATGTTGCTGCGGTTTGAAAAGCATTGCATGAGGAAGTTTGGACTTCTTCCAGTAATCAGCAGGTGGAGATCCACATAGTTTGAATATCTTGTGCAACTGTTCGACCTACATTTCAAGAAACAGTACACTTTTTGAGTTATATAACAAGACAAGAGTTGTAATGTTTATGGTTTTTTACCTCGGTTCTTCCTTGCAGGACAGGTTTCTTGAGGAGAAGCTCGGCGAAAACACAGCCAACACTCCACAGATCAACAGAAGCTCCGTACTCCGTTGCACCAAGCAAAAGCTCAGGTGGGCGGTACCATAGAGTCACAACTCTACTTGTAAGAGGTTGTTGCTTATTATTCCCAGAAGCATTACAAAAGTTAGCTAGCCCAAAATCAGCAACCTTTAAAACTCCTTCATTGTTCACCAGAAGATTCGAACCCTTGATGTCCCGGTGCATCACACCTCGCGCGTGGCAGTGGTCAAGTCCAGACAATAATTGTTTCATATAACACTTAATCTACAAAAGGCCAAAGCCACAGTCATTATTTGTACTCCAAATACAGAAAAAGTCTCTCAGAACTGACCTGTGGAGTTGTGAAGCTGACGTCAGGGCTTGAGAGAAGACCGGTGAGGTCATGCTCCATGTACTCGAATACGAGATGAATGTTGCAAGAGAGATTTGAAGTAACCAAGCCTTGGAGTTTGATGACGTTGGGATGATCGAGTCTCCTGAGTATCAGAATCTCTCTTGCCATGAACCTAACACTCTCCGGCTCGAAATTGTCGAACTTTACTTTCTTTAAAGCCACTATCCTCCCTGTTTCAGTCTCTCGTGCTCGGAACACGCTACTATAAGTCCCTTGACCAATCTTTAAAAATCACCAGAAACAAAAAAAAAAACAGAGCAAATCATTTAAAAAACAGAGCAAACCAGAGTAAAACAGAGCAAAACAGAGCGAAACAGAGTATTGTGAAAGTATTAACCTTTTCTAGTTTTTCGAAAGCGTCGGATCGGAACGGGACCCAGCCGTGAATAGCTTCGCCGGCGACGTTGCTCAGCCATGAAGGCCAGCCGGCGGCGACCTGCTCGGCTTCCAAGTACTTGCTCAAGTTACCGAGGCGGAAACTCAACGACTCGCTCCTGCAATTCGAACTCGCTCGGCCTGACTCGGTCCCTAACTCGCTGCCGCTCTTCTTGCTACTACTCTTCTTGCCGCTCTTGCTCCTCCAAGAAACGAGCTTCTTCTCCACCGCCGGAGAAGGCTCCTCGACCACAATTCGATCCGACCCGGAACAAGCATTGTTGTTCTTGAACACTCCTGAGTGATCGATCGCTGGCGTTACGGAGACGGTTTGCTTCGAGCTGACACAACCCATTACCCAAGAATCTTGGCTCCTCCGCTTCACCACCACATGTATACCGGTTTATATCTCTCTCCTCCGGATCCGGTATTCGAATGAATCTAAAGAAGTAGTGAGTGAAACTATAACAGTTTCATTGTTGTTTATATACAACTTTTACTACGTTACCCAGAGAAAAGAGAATGTTTTTCTCTGCCTTTTTCACTTTCTTTAATTTCTGGCGTGAATTACGGAAGACGACGGTCCTTTTATTTTTTTAACAAATTATGAATGTCATAATTTTTTTTAAAATAGTAGTATATTTAAGCGACATCCACGGGAACAGATTTTTGGATCGACAATGATTATGACTGATGATGAGTTTGATCGATCACTCTTTGTTATTTTGCTCTTTTACTTCTGTTAGCTCCTTTTTAGGATTTCGTAAATTATACTATTATCCAATTTTTCTCGATATAAAAATTTTCCTTTATATTTTTACTTTTTCTAATTAAAAATACTATTATACTAGTTTGATTTTTCTTACACATTATTTTTGTTTTTGTACATTTTATTTGGTTTTACATTGTTGAGTTCGATATTTCTATGGACAGTGCATAACCGATATATTATTATGCAAATGGAACTAGTTTGACTAGTGGTCAGGGTGTGGATTGAGCTAATACGGCCAAAAATGGTGGTGGGTCGTTGTTGACTTGTTTTGCCATTTTTATACTATTTTCAAGCCGCATAGTTTATGTACGTATAACACTGCATTTGTCGACTTGATAATCACGCGGTAATACATTTTGTAGTCTTATTGTGTATTTGTATTTTTTTATTGGTGGTAAACACATACGGATCGATTAAGAATCCTTTTTGTTTAGTAACCCTTTTGGTGTTATTAAAACGCGTATTGAAGTTTAAATGATACTTATTTTTTTCAGGTTTAAATGCTACTGATTTTTAAGTAAGATAACTCCTTGGGATTTGAGCTTCGGTAATCAATATACTTCCATCTCTCATTAAATTTTTGAACTATTGTTGGATCATGTGACTTTATATAGCAAAACCTTCAACCATCGTATGCAATTTAAAATCTCCAAAGATAAATTAATTGTATTTCATACGTGTATGTGGGAGCAGCATTAATTGTTCGAAGACGATATTCAAATCTACCACAACAACTAATTTTTTTGAAATTTTGTGTAGGTTATTAATAAATGAAAGCTTCTTGGTTGAAATTTGAATTCCACTATACTACTTCTATTAAAAATGTATGATGAATTTATCAAAATCACACAAAAAAACTAAAAAGTTATACTCCCTCCGTTTCATAAAAATCCACGTTCTAGAAAAAAAATGGTTACAAAAAAATATATTTTTTACCTTTTCAATGTATTATTTAATAAAAAATTGTAAATTTCAAAAAAATTAGTGGTGTTTATTGAATTTATATTGGTTAAAAATTATAAAAAATTGTTATTCACAAAAACAATACATTTACAATCAAATTTTAATGTATTTTCTTAATATATGTGAAAAATTTAAAATAAGTATCTTTTTGAAATGGATGGAATATTAATCAAAAATATCATTATAATATGAAATTTAAAGAACTCAACAAACTATAATTAATCACATATTTTAAAAAAGAATACTAAAAGTATAAAATATTTAAAATTTTAAAATATCTTACATTTTGAAAAAAAAAATTCTTCAAAATATGGAAGAAAAACATTTAATCATCTATACACTTAAATAAAGAGAGTAAAAACAAAAACAAAAAGTAAAAGGCGAATTGTGTTGACTTTAACTTTTCGGCAGACATTTATCTTTAATAGCTCACATAATTTGCGCACCTTTCCGGTTCTTTGATATTTCATGTCTCCATGACCCAACCATAACACTTATTGTAACAGTCGCTATTATTATTTCTCGAGTACAATAGTGGAATTTGGTGGTCCATAAACTAACAATCGATTTGCTAACTTAGAATCAGGTATTAGTACTTATTAGTATATGCTCAGTACTAGTTCCAATCTCTAAAATACAAAAGGAAACCCATAAGGGTTACATGGTTAATCATGCTCTAATATATCTTCTCTGTTAAAAGAGAAGTACCATTTTTATCTACTATTTAGAAGTCTACTAGGACCATTTCATTAATCACATAATATGATATAATAATTAATAGGAATATTAATAATAAATTAATTTTAACTATAGATTTGAATTTTATTTTCAGTTATAACAAAATCTGTTGAGAAAAATCTAAC
>NC_027755.1:22149384-22172065 GCF_000695525.1 Brassica oleracea var. oleracea
TATAAAATGAAAATATACCCGCACTATGTGCGGGATAAACTCTAGTGTACTATTAAAAGGGGAGGAGTCCTCGAAAATCTACTTAAACAAGTTGTTGGATATATTCACTAGAAACTTAATATGTCTCATTTTATATTGTTTTAACTAATCAAAATATACAATCTGTTACATTAGAATCTTTTTTCAATTGATAGGTTTTAGTCACATATTTGGTGGGTCCCTTATCTAACCTAAATCGGCAACAACTCTCTTTAATAACTATATCATAATTAAGTTTCAAGTTATTAGAACTTATCATAATTCATCACCCACATATAAACAAAAAAAAAAATGTTAACCTAATTACTCATAATCGTTGGAAAAACCATAGAACAACCACATAAACAAAAAGCATAGAATAACCGTTGACCGTATTTTAATGAACTGGACGTTGTTCACTTATGATGGTACCCTATCATATGAATAAATATGTATTTCAATATATGCATGATTCATTAAGTATTTTCTTAAACGCTTCAACATATTTTTATGATATATTTTCTTGAACAATATTAGATCACACAGACTTCTTTTAATTATCTACCAGTGGTTTGTCCGTCCTTCGGGCGGAAATATTATATTTGTTTAGTTTAACTTTGATGCTTGTTTACATTTTTGATGTGTTTTAGTTTTTATTTGTTATTAATATGTTTTATGACATTCTATTATTTAATTATTATCATTTATTTTTAAATTTTATTTAATGAAAGCATTTCTTTATCTTCGATTCATCTTTTGTACATATTAATTATGTTCTTTTTAAAAAAATATATTAAATATATAATGTTTAATATTCTATCAAAATACTGTAGAATGTTTGACAAAATTTTAAGCGTAAACAAAATAATATATGCCTAAAAATGTTGTCGTGAAGTTTTAGTTTTATACTTCTCATGATTTCTTTTTTTACTAAATGATTTATTATTTTCCAAACTTTGAGACCGAAACTCGTGAACCAAATGTAACCTATAAATACCAATCACATTTTTTTATCTAAGTTTCAGAGTATACATTTTTAATAATAATGAACATCATTCATAATGCAACTTCCACTGGACCCATGAATCCTCTTTATGCATAATTTGACGCGAAGGAACTGCATATACTTAGCATTGTCGGTATATCCCGTTAGGGTATTTTTAGGGATACGCATGAGTTTATCATTTATAAATTACAAATTCATATAAGAAATGTGATAGTAGGATAATGTTGTATTTTTTATAGAAACTCAATGAAAATTTTGATATGGATTTTTAGATGGTTCATGTAAAAATTATAACGCACTTGAATCTAGAAAATTTCCCATATAAAGTTTCTAATAAATATTATTATTACTACATCAAAGAATCGGTTAGTTTATGTATAATAACCATCATTTTTTTTGTTTATGAGAGGATTTATAAATTTAGAACACTATATAAGAAATACAAAAGCAAAAGTATATATTGATCCTGAAGTAAAAAATAAATAAATCACCAACCTTTCTATAAGGTTATAAGCATACAGATAAAAATATGAAAGACTAAACTGAGGGTAGGTCATGATATAGACGGTAGAAAATGATTACCACAGAAATAGCAACTCGAGTGTTTGTTACTAACTAATATGAGTGGTAAAAGCTAAGAATTGAAAAAGATCTCGCCGGATATTATCGAATCGCACGATACCAAGTATTTATGCCCTAAACTTTTCTCCCAGCTTTACCAATTAACAAAACACAGGAATGGTATGTTGCAAGTTGGACACATGAACTTGCAAAAACACCATACACTCACGTGAAACACGCGCTTGCATCCCACCAGAATCCTAAAGACGTTTACTTCGAAATCATCCAAACAGATCACACATCATGTGTGACACATGTATCTGCTCTGATTCCATCGTCACCGCATTTTGCTCCTTTCTTCGTGCTGCTAGCGGGCTTGGCAGATTCCTCATCCCCAATTCCTTATGTTCCTTCATGCATGTGGTTCTCATTAATATGTTCCAGATTCGTTAGGTCAACCGTGGTGACTTCAAGAAATGAAGAAAAAATGGAGACATTTGAGGTAGATCTTTAGCTAAAACTTCAGCACACCACAACCGCAACACCGAGCTCGCAAAATTTAGGAAAATGGAGGAATTTTTCAAGTAGAGAATTTTAATAACCATCCGAAGGATCAGTAAGAAGAAGAGATAAGGAAATGGTTTCCTCACCAGTATAATTGCCTTCGGTGAAGTTGTTCCAAGAGATAAGCTGCTCAGGATGGAAAAGCTGACGGTAAGTTCCCGCACAGACTTCATCGATAACAGTGGGCTCGAGATCAACGAATAAAGCATCAACCATAGTATCACCGCCAAGGAACCCAAACAAATCTATGATCAGGTTCTTCGCTCAACCAAAAAAAAAAAAACAAATCCACCGAAAATGAAGAAATTCTGAAAGTGAATCAAACCAATGGATTCCATTGTGTATTCACAAAAGGGAAAAGATAAATTCTACAGGGAAAAAGCGTATTCTCACCTAGTGTAGTTGGTTCAATGGGAGGAAGATATTTCCACCTCAGAGTTCTTTTTTCTTTCTCTAAACTACCACGTATACGTTCTTTCAACAAATTGAAGCTAGCTTTCAGTCTCGGTGTACTGTCAAAGTCTTCCATGTTACAGACAGAAGTTCCTATAAATATGGAAAATGCCAAAATAATGTTTTAGCTCAGGAAAAGGCAGAGGTTGAAACAAAAAATCAATAGGTTAGTTCAACGAATCACAAAGGCAAATCATAGCTGAGAGAAAGTAAGGTGTTCATGAAAACATAAATTTTCATGCCTTGTGCGAAATGGAAGTTGCTCATGGAAAAACTTAATTCAGAATAATAAACCTCGTGTAAAGATTCCACTGCAGAAATCAAATTTTTGGTGTAGTCACTAACAACACCTTCGATCGATCTCCCATATGTTTTGTCAGCAGATTGGAAGAATAAAAAAAAAACTCCAGAAGCTTTACAGACGTTCATGCCCTAGGTGGTTCGAGGCGGCGGCGTCTCCACGGGATAAGCCGAATAGGGAGATACTGTGACAGTAACATCTGATTGACAAAATTAAGAAGTTTTGATGTGAGATCAGAGGCGGATCTAGACACATTTACAGTTGGGGGCACAATGTTAAAAGTATCAAAAATATAATTAGATTGGGGACACTCTTCGTATTTTTCCCATAAACTATATTATATTTAATCAAATACACTTAGATTATGTAAGATAAAACAAAAAAAAGTAGGGGGCACATGACCCCATACCCGTACGTTTGCGTCCGCCCCTGTTTGAGATGATCAGGAATTGGCTACACAACAATATTGAGAAGAAAAATCCAACTCTCGAGGATAATCATAAGAGCAAACAAATCATTAGTCCTCGGTAGAAATAAGAACATGGTAAATCGGGAAAATAGACAGTGGAGCATTAACTTTTTAATTGATGAAGAGCGTGTCAATCCCCCCCTCCCCCCCCAATGAGCTGTCCTCCTTTCTTCACATTATGAGCCTCCCAAAACCGAAACAGACGCATCTGGACTTTCTTACCAAAGCGACCGACTTTCAATGAAAAATGTTTGAATCAATATTTTAAAAAAATATCATCAGATTTATATGATATTTTATTGGGTCAACCAGTATCATATGGCGGGTTAATGATGAGTTCTTACCAAATTTTATCAGGTTTTTACATGTTGAGTTTTAGCTTAATCCAGATCGGATTATATATGGATCACCGGATTTATCAATTCAACTGCGGGTTTGGATCGGGTACAAAAACATTGCTAAAACTATTGAAAACCTACAAATTCATACTATTAAAGAATCACAAATAAAATAGTTTATTCACTTTTAAGTACTACTAAAAAGTATTACAAAAGTTTGAATCAATTTTTTAAAAAATATTATCAAATTAGATGATATTTTATCGGGTCAACCAGTATCAGATGGCGGGTTAATGAGGAATTTTTCCAAATTTTAAGTTTTTACATATTAAGTTTTAACTGAGTCCATATCAGATTATAAATGGATCACAGGATTTATCAATTCAACCGCGGGTTTGGATCGGGTACAAAATCATTGCTAAAACTATTAAAAACCTACAAATTCATACTATTAAAGAATCACAAATCAAATATTTTATTCACTTTTAGGTACTACTAAAAAGTATTGCAAACGTTTGAATCAATGTTTTAAAAAATATTTTCAAATTTATATGATATTTTATCAGGTCAACCAGTATCAGATGGTGGGTTAATGATGAATTTTTTTCAAATTTTATCAAGTTTTTACATATTAAGTTTTAACTTAGTCCATATCAGATTATATACGGGTCACCAAAATTATCAATTCGGCCATAAGTTTGGATCAGGTACAAAAACATTGCTAAAACTATTAAAAACCTAAAAAAATCATACTATTAAATTAGCTCAAAATCTGCAAAACAAATCTTATGTTTCACCAACTCAACAAATGTAACTCTTATAAAATTCACATAAAATATAAAGATGATGTTGTAACGTAATAGTGTACATAATAATATATATCAAATCAAAACACTAATTCATATCAATTGTAATTAACCGAAAAATTTGTACTCTTCGACTAATTCATATCAAACTTTTTTATTAACCAAAAAACCCGCGTTTTCGAAGTGCAGATCAAAATCTAGTAATAAATTATACTATTTTACTTGCATACTCTCTTTATTTTCATACCTTCAATCTTATTTTTTTTCTTTGCCAAAGTCCGTTTCCAGATATATTCTGAGAAAAAGGCTTCCAAGTTTACATTCATAATATGTTTCTTTTTTAATGAAATGTTAGATCCCAAAAATTTTCTAGTCCCAAAAACTAATCTTGCAAAATCTTACATCTGGATATGCGTTATTTTTTTTTTAAAGTGTAGTTAGGTAACCAAAGCGAATTGAACCAAGGTGGCAAAAGTTTTCATATTTTTCTGCTGATGAAAATGTTGTAATGGGGATGATTGGTTACGTTGTATGAGCTAACTTTAACTTTAATTATTATCTACAATTTTTAAAATTACTAATCATGCTTTATATCGGTTTTTACATCTACATCTAAAAAAATAGAAAATAGTTGTAAAAGTTTTATTTTTTTAAGTCATATTTTTGTGCCGTAGAAAATACATTGATGTAGCAATAAATTTTAAAGTTACTTCTCTTACATCTAAATCAAAAAAATTCTTATAGACTAAATTCTACAATAAATTTTCGACAATTACTAGCCAAACCAATCACTCCATATTTGAATATTTTTGTTTGCCACCGTACCTAACAAAAGCACAACTATTATTATGAAAAGGTTGCAGAGACTTGGATAGAGCTACGGCCTTAAATTAAGAGAGGCAAATTCAATCCTCGAGAAGAAGAAGATAGCATCAGACTGAAAAATCTGAAGTTCATAGCTCAAAGATTTTGGGACTTTCTTTAAATGCTGCACATGACGTCTGTTTTTAATTGAATGTTTTATTTCAGATTTATTAATCCTTTGTTTTGAGGGAAAATTAGAAAAAATAGACACTTTCAATTTGAATTTGTCTCTCTAAAACTTTATCTACATTTTTTGTTTCATTAGGACTTCAATTTTGGTAAATACCCTTATACTCCCAAATTAATCTAAATTAAGTTTTATTTATTATATTTAGATATTTTAATTAGATTTCCTTATATAGTTTTATAAAATTAAAAAAGGTAAAATATTAAAAGGTAAATACACATCAGTAAACCTAATTACCATCTATCATCTTCTCCGCCGATCTCCTTTCCTCTCTTCAATGGCGATTTCACCTCTTTCATCGGCTAAAACCCATAGTCTATGTTCTATGTTTCTTCTTCTCTGTTTCTTCTTCTATGTTCTCTATTTCGTCGTCCTCGTTTGCTCGTCGTCGTCGGCTCAGTTCTGTATTTCCTCATTAGTTTCATCAAATCCTACGATTTCTCACAAACGGTATGAGTTGATTTGATTTTTTCTCTAATCTCGTTTTCATCTTCCTTCTTTTCCTTCTCAGACACGAATCAGGAAACTGGAGATTTGTTCTTCTTCTACCGTTTCGTTGGACGGTCTTCTTCTTGCTCTACGTGTTTCTTTGGACAGTCACCATTAGACTCACTCACCATTTGACATTGACTGGCTATATATGTAGTTCAATGGTTTGGCATAGCTCTTCTTGGATGTATCCACAAACACCTCACTGCTCTACAAGGAGGTAATCCTAGTCACGGTAAACTAATCTCCTCTTGTACGAAGAGGTGGGTTGACCTATGTGGATAATAATGACAGGAGTTTGATCCTAGTCACAGTAAGCTTGTGGTGGACTTTGCGGTGAGCATAGAACAAACGAACGAGAAGGGAGAGAAAATGTACATTCATACAAGAATGGCAGAGTATGCAGAAGAGCTGTGGGAGTTGCTGAAAAAAAAGACAACACCTTTGTTTACATTTGTGGTCTCAAGGGTATGGAGAAGGGTATCGATGAGATCATGATCTCACTTTCTGCTGAAGATCGTGAGCAAGACACTTTCAATTCATTTCATATTTTTTTTTAGGGGGGGGGGGAACCAACCAAGTATCTGCTGTACATGGTTGGGGGATTTGAAACAGGGATCGATTGGTTGGAGTACAAATAGCAATTAAAGAGGAGTGAGCAGAGGAATGTGGAAATCTACTAGGCAAGCTTGTGATGGATTTTGTTACTATTGTATTATGTAGATAAAAGAGATGATGTCATTGTCAATTATTCATTGTACTTTCATTTTTTCTTGCAACAATATTGTAATATGTTTTTATTGGAATACATACTAGCATCTCGCTACAAACAATATCATAGTACAGAAGAATTTGACATTTGAAAAGTGGCAAGTTCTAGTGGACACAAATTGGCTGCAGTTCATGAATTGGGATTTGGCAAATTATAAAACTTAATTGTTTTAAGCAAACTACTTTCTATTCTTCAGTCAAGAACTTTGAATTGAGATCAAATTTTTTTAAAGTGAGATTGTAATAGACTAATAGAAAACAGTGGCATCACAACACATTTTTCTTTGGTGCCATTTTCTTGATTCTCGCAACAAAGAGGATGCTGGTTGCTGACGTGGAAGGGTTGAAGCGCACTGTTTTTGGAGTGCATCCACTTCTACATGGCCATATCAGTCTCATGTAGTTGTGCATCGTCACCATCACTCAGTTTCATGTTACTTGTTAAGGTCTACGAGAAGTCCACTGCTTGAATGTTTCTTCATCACATGGCCCACCTGGATAATGAACCCTTTAGTAAAAAGTGTTGCTTGCTGTACAAGGTAGGTTTGTGGTAGGTGGAAGTGAGATAGTAGTTCTATCAGCAAGGAAAAATCGATTTCTTTCACCGAGATCATATTTTTGAACCATGTTCTGCAGACAGAGAGGCGATGCCCTTAACACCCAATAGGTCTAGCATCATACAAAGTTTAGCACCTTAGAAATAGACGCATTTCTATCTGAGAAAAAAGCTAGGTCTTGACAATCAGCAATAACCACTTTCAACTGTCTGAAGAACCACCCCCATGAATCGTCATTCTCCGAACCAACAACCCCAAATACAATCGGATACAAATTAGAGTTACCATCTACAGCAGTAGCAACAAGTAGAACTTCTTTGTATTTATTTTTCAGAAAAATTCCATCAACAACAATCACCCTTCGCATTGCATTTTAGAATGTGGAGAAATATTCTCAAATATATTTTGAGAGATTTAGGGTAGATTTAATTTAGATTTAGGAAACTTCTTTAACCGAATATGGAAGTTTCCATATTTTCACGATTTGCCTAGAATATGTACACTACCTAAGCAGAACACCGTATAGCAGGTGAGAAATGTATTCTTCATGTAGGCGTCATATAAGGTAAAAGGCAAAACAAGTTATGTCACGTAATATAACCAACCTATATCATTGAGTTGTGACTATATATCGTTGTCAAACTGTAGGTAGACCGAAGATATCTTTCTTGATTATAATGTAATCGATTCTATCTAAGCTAGAATATACAAGAAATGTTAGTTTACGGTATATACCCTTGATATATCTATGTTTAAAACTTAGAATCAGACATATAAACTAGGTAGATTACCATAATGAGTTTTCTAACTGTACCTAGAAGATAAAATAAAATATGATTTCAATTTTTTTTTAAAGTTTAAACATATATATTGTCATACTTATGTTTCCAACAGTTTTCATATTTTTTCACATTTTTTAAATTCAATTTACTATTTTTTCCATTAAAAAAAGGTAAAACATGTCCAGAATTGCCAAAAGTATGAAAAGTCTTATTGTGACAAACAAAAGTTCAAAGTGTCATATTTTTCCAATTCTCCCTTGTTTTTAACACTAAACTTACTTTCATTTATAACTTCAAACTTTTGGTATCCAATACAAGAATAGGACTTAATCATACCACAAAAAGAGAATACTACACTGCCTGCAACCTTGACCAAAAAAGAACACAACCAAGAAGGATAACTAGCCACATATGATTGAGAAAGATTCATGGAGATGACACTTTTGGCAATCAGATTTGCCGTTTTTTCAGATTTGTTAATCGACTGAATGTTTACTTTTTCACAAAAATACCATGCATTTATATATTTTTTGCAAAAACTGATCACAGTTTTTTTTCTTATCAAAACAGCAGTATTTAAGATATAAATTGTTAGAATCATCTTTAATTGTTTGAAAAGGCTACAGATTCATTTTTGATTGATTCTGAAAGTTATGAAATTATAAATAGAAATTGCTTGATATAAACTAAGTTGGATACTACTTTTCAAAAATACACTCAATAAAAAAGACTCTAACATTCAAATTTAGGTTTTAGTGATTATTGTTTAGGATTTAATATTTATTAGATGAATTTCAGTTTATAAACTTTTATAAATAATTTTTAAACATTTATAAATGATTTAAAAGATGTAATTTTGGCATTTTTATAATAAACCTAACATATTTATGAAAATAGTTTTCATTTAAATGTAAATTTGAAAAGTGATATCAAATTTTAGTTAAAGTTAGAATTTTCCCGATAAAGAAATTTATTTTAGTATATTTTATGTTTGGTTTAATTTTTTTTGTTTTGGTTAAAATGCCAGAATTTAATATGAACTTTATAATACCTGGTTCAATCGTACGTTGTGACGGGACATCCCGTTTGGATTGATGATCTCTTTGTCTCTGAAAGACCATGTTGTTGTTGTTTTTTTTTTTTTTGCTTTAACTTTGGTGCATTAAAATTTAAATGAGGCAAGAGGTTACATTTTGATTACGTAAACAACTCTAGTAGAAAGATGAGAAGTGAAAAGATAAGTAGTTGAACGTAGTGGCCCAGCCATAGGTTGTTTTGATGCCCAATCTGATGGGGTGCATCTCTAGAGGCCCAGCAGTATGAGTGAAGAAGCCCTTGAGCCCTGCTGTAAGTTGGTCTCGTGAGTAAAGCCACAATCGTCACTTCCGTGAATTGACGGTCATCACCGTAAGAGAAAAGATGAAGGGATCGAGAAGCTGAAACACTTAGGTTAGGAAAGCCAAAGTTGCATGTATATGCTCGATTCTTCAGGGTTCTCTTCCCTCAGAGAAGATACCTATTAGTTATTGTACGCTCAATTAAAGAGAGGAGAATATCTGGTGATCTGAATGAACCGCGATGAAGACGATGATTTCGTTCCCTCCAAGTCTCATAGATGACTGCTTGCCAAGCAATACGAGCCAAGAACTAGTGTTGGGTTGAGCCTGAGATGGTGGAGATGGCGTTAAGAGTATCATCCCAAGACTGAAAAGGTAGAGATAACTAGAGTTTAGACGAGAGAGGCGCCCATATTGAGGAAGTGAAGCCGCAACAGAAGAAGATGTGGTTCCGAGATTCCGGGTAGTTGTTGCATAAAAAGCAAGAAGCATTTGTATGGAGACCCCACGACAGAAGACGATCACGAGTCGGACAGCGGTTAAGGACAAACAGCCAAGTGAGAGTTTTATGTTTTGGTATTCCTTTTGAACACCACACTGCTTTATTCCACCGTACCTTAGGTCGGGATTCCCTGAGCGAGTCATAGATTTGACTAATAACAAACTTGTTATTGTTGCTGTTTCCGATTTATTTAGAGTTCCAAGTTGGGAGATCGGTGAAGTCCGTTAAGGCGATTGTCGACATGTGAATCTGGATTTGTTCCAGCGCCACAGAACGAGCCGGGGCAATTGTCCCGGAAGACCCAGTCCAAATAGATGCTAAGGTCGCAGATAAGGGGATACCAGATAACCTTGGACCATTAGCACCAACGAACTTGATAAGATGACCAAAGGGAGACCAAGGGGAGTACCAGAATCTGATGGAGGAGCCATCCCCTGGCTTAATCTGTAACCATTGAGTTGCTTCATGCCTTAATTTGTTGTTAGGGAGTTTTTTGTTCTTTCTCCTGCCGTTTGTGGAGATGATCTAGTTATGGTTCCCTGTGCTTTGGACCTAGATGGCTCTTGGACCATTCTTTGTAATGGTGTAGTTTCTAATGTATAATCATTCAGATGAAAAAAAAAAAGAGTGAATGAATATTTAAACAAAAAACGCACATTAACTACATCTTGCACCATAACACAAACTTATAATCTGCCGCGCCAGATATAGAAAAGAATAATGATATACAAGTAAAAAGCACCTCATTAAAGTTGTGAAACTGACTGTGCCCAACTTACAAGGTCGTACAGTGATTGGGAAGACGTGTCACGAACACATTTTTTTTTATATTCTTTCTGCTTCTTTATTAATTGATGTTTTCTTCAAAAATGTTTTAAAACGTTTCCAAATTTCAATGTAAAATTTATTTAGTTTTATATGGTAAGATTGTTTTTTTTTTTTTCAACAAAGAAGCAAAACTAAACTAAGTAGATTCCTGAGCCGATAACCATCTCGGAGGAACGGAGTCAACATATACCATAGCAGAAGGCTAAGTCCTAGCACCTCGTGCTAGCTTATCCGCCATTGTGTTTTGTGCCATTGGAATATGCTGAATAGTGGAAGTGGAGAAGTATTCCTTACATCGTAGAAACTCCTCCATCTGAGTAGTGAACGCCGGCCATTCTGTTAGAGTAGACATCATCTTCACCAACTGTGAGCAGTCTGTTGCAAACACCTCTGAGATATGTAGAGTCTTCATGCACTCCATCGCCCATATCAAAGCTTCACATTCTGCATGTAAAGGTGATAGACTCCTGCGAATAGACATTGCACCCATCATAGTATCAGTGGATCTTTCGTCTCTGTAAAACCATCCTTGCCCTGTAAAGGGATCTTGTTCCTTCCATGCACCATCAATATAACATCGGTTTACCCCTTGTAAAATAGGACTCCCACCAAATGAAGACCCCCTGTTTATACCCTCTTTAGTATGGGTCTCAGCCCATAAGGTGCTTTCTATCTCCGCTGTCCGAAGAAATTGAGGAGGACTTCCAATTTTATTATTAAAAATCTTAGCATTGCGGTTTTTCCAAATATATCACAGTATCCACGGGAAATAACTTAAATCTGGTTCCTTTGGTAACCGCCAAAATAAATAATCTATATTGGTAAAAAGAGATTGGGTTGGGAAAACTCCTGGACGTGAAGGAATATTAGATAAAGCCCATGTTTGGCGCGCAATGGGACATTCAAAAAGCACATGATTAATCGATTCTTCTTCTGCACCACATATATGACATTGCAAATCACACTTAATCCCCCGGGAATGAAGGTTCTTTGAAACTGGTAGACTACCAGAGATTATTTGCCACACAAAATGTTGTAATTTTCGCGAGCAGTGAAGTTTCCATGAGTAAGCTAACAAAGGTTTAACAGTGGGGCCCATATCACTGTGTTGAGATCCTAAATCAGGATATAGTTTTTCCGTACGATATCCCGATTTAACAGTATATCTGCCATGATTCGTAAACAACCATCCATATGAGTCTGGTTTTGGATTTCGGCTAATAGCTAAACTCCGTATAATACTCACATCATCCTTGTGAACATATGCATTGAGTAGATCTACATTCCAAGAGAGATCTACTGGATTAATTAAATCCTCCACTTTAAGTAATGGATTCAAATATTGATTTTGAAGTTTTTGAATTGTTGACCTCGGGCGTTGAGCGGAGATCCAGGGACCATTCCATACTGAAATGCTTGAACATGTTCCCACTCTTTTGGTTAGCCTTTTTATTTTGTAACCAGAGATCTAGCTGAAGTAATACTTCTCCACCCATAAGAGGGAGAATATGAACGTATAGGATCCATTGGATCTGATTTCCTATAATAGCGCCCTTTAAAAACCTTTGCGAAGAGAGACTCAGGTTTGTCAATTAGCCTCCATAATTGTTTTGCTAATAAAGCTGTATTGAAGTTCTGAATATCTCTAAAGCCAATGTCACCTCCCTTCTTATCTATGCACATTTTGTCCCACGAAAACCAATGCATCCCTTTTTTATTTCCACTGCCACTCCACCAAAAATGAGAAACCACACTCGTTAGTTTCTTGGTAACCGTTTTGGGTAGACGGAAACAAGACATCACATGAGTTGGCATAGGTGATGCCACTGATTTAATTAAAACTTCCTTTCCCCCCTTTGTAATAAACCTAATTGTCCAATTATTAATTTTATTATTTACTCTTTCATGAAGAAAACCAAAAATTTGTCTTTGATCCTATCCCAGACTTTCAGGGATCCCTAGGTAAGTTCCCATACCTCCTATTGTGGTGATACCCAAAACCTGTTGGATCTCCAACCGTGCCGGATCGGGAACCTTATGTCCAAACTGAAGTGACGATTTCGCAAAATTTATTTGCTGCCCCGACGCTCTCTCATAGTCTTTCAAAATCTGTAATGTAACCCCACATTCTTGCCTATTGGCTTTGCAGAAAAAAAAACTATCGTCTGCAAACAGTAAGTGTGAAATTGCCGGACTACCACGTGCAATTTTTAAGCCTGTTAGTAGCTTTTCTTCTTCCTTCTTTCTAATATTTGAAATTAGTGCCTCAATACACAAGATGAATAAATAAGGTGATAACGGATCCCCTTGCCGTAATCCTCTGTTTGGGACAATGTGTCCTTTTGGCTGGCCATTAATCAGAACCTTATATTGGACTGAAGAGACGCAAGCCATAATTCTAGATACCCAACGCTGTGCAAAGCCCAATTTTAGTAGCATCGCCTCAATAAAAGGCCATTCAACCCGATCATAGGCCTTGCTCATATCCGTCTTTATAGCCACGAACTTCTCCTTGCATGAATTGTTCGTTCTCAACCCATGAAACATCTCCTGAGCAATCAGAATATTATCTGAGATCAGCCGCCCAGACACAAAAGCTGATTGCGTTTCGGAGATTAAATTTGGTAATAACCCTTTTAGCCGCTGACAAATCACTTTTGCAATAATTTCGTATCCCACATTACATAAACTAATAGGTCTTAGCTCCGTCATTCGATTCGGCCTTGCCGTTTTTGGAATAAGACAGATATTGGTCATATTTAACTGCTCATCCAAGGATCATGTCCTAAAAAATTCATTAACCATATCGGTAATATCTGTTTTAATAATTGACCATGATTGTTGAAAGAATAAAGCCGTCATTCCGTCCAGACCTGGGGTTTTCTCCGGATGCATTAAAAATAGAGCCGATCGTACTTCTTCTAATTTATATCTGTAAATAGAGCCGATCGTACTTCTTCTAATTTATATCCGTAAGATTGTTTATATCTGTAATTTATATTAATATTTTTTTAGTTTTTTAAAAACATATATTTTTAATTTGTGAGTCTAATTATAAAATAACAAATAATTAAAATATAAAACAGAAAACTAGTATATAACTAGTAATTAAGTGACTTCCCCCTCAAGTAAGAGGAATATGATATTTGTCTCTGTTAGGGCAGGTCAGTGTGCTACCACAACTCGAATTGATATGCATATGGGTTCTTAATATAACTTGATCTTTGTAGTCAGCGAGACTATCATCATGTTTTGCGTGTGCCTGTGATTAGCTTTGACTCTTAAAGCCCACCTTGGCCAAAACTTGATGATTTATTTTGAATCCAAAACCAAGTTGGACTTATACATTACTTCCTCCCTTTTATAAAGATCCACGTTCTAGAAAAAAAATTTGTTTCAAAAATATACATTTTTTACCTTTTTAATGTATTATTTAATGAAAATTTGTAAATTTCAAAAAAGTTAATGGTGTTCATTAGATTTCTATTGGCTAAAAGTTATAAAAAATTGTTATTCACAAAAAACAATGCATTTACAATCAAGTTTTAATGTGTTATCTTAATATATGTGAAAACTCTAAAATATGTATCTTTTTGAAACGGAGTGAGTATATAATTATGATCCATACTTGATACAGTTAAGTATATTATCTATTACAATCTAAAGCCAAGTTTTTTTTTGCCGAACCTAATTTCTTATGTTCTATTTTTTTCCGAAAATAAAATTTTCTAGATTTTCTGTTTCACAAAGACAATTTTGCTATATTTTAAAATAATTTTTAAGAAAATTTATTGGGAATATTTAAATGGATTTAAATCATTTGTTGATAGTTATAATTAAAAAATATATATTAGAATAAATAATTAATTTAATTGTAAACATTCATTGTATTTGTAACATGCTGAATCTATATATATAAAAAAATGTTGGTCTCTCTCATGTGAAGACACCTCAGTGCCACGTCATTTAGTCGAGTGTTCTGGTCTCGACACGTGTCCGTCAACTCCAAAGTGCTGCGTTTCAATTAATGGGATAAGTTTAATTTGGGCTTGCTAAAAAACCAAGAAGTTTGATTTAGGATGAGTCATACAACAAGACTATTATTTTTAAAGTTGGTATGTACGAAAAGCATTATTTGACTTAGGTTATGACATGTTTATTCTTCCTCCCGCTGAGAAAAAAACTGCGGCGTTACTGTTCTGTATTAGATTTATTAAATACAATTAATGTTTTTATTAATATCACCGACCCACTCATCAAGACGTCTCCTTCCATACATCTCCTATCTCAAATTGTTGTGGATTTACACCTATAAATAAGTGAATTCAATTCAGTGAAGATCATCACTTTTTCCTTCTAAATCATTCCGTAGATTTCTACAGTCTTTTTTCGATTGTCGGCAACAAATTATTCTGTGTTGATAGCTGCTTGATTATGAAACAAATGTTGCTGTAGATTTGCTTGATAATCAGCTAGAGTTCGTTTTCCAGTGATTTATTCCCACCAGATAACCAGTCTCCGATCTAATCGAGGAATATTTCGAGAATTTGGGAATTTGGTTCTTATGCGTCGGTTGGAGATTTTGTTATCAGATTTTATGACAGTTCCGGTATCGCCAAGGATAGATCTACCAGCACCGCCGCAAAACTCCATCCCACCACCGTCGCCGGAGAATCCTCTCTCAAAAGCCGAGAAGAAAGAGAGATTAGATAACTTTAAGAGAACTGGAGAGACTTGGACTCTGTTCTTAACTCTCTCATTAATTGGCGAGGTTCTTCAATTCGTAGACGTTTACTCCTCCTTAGCTGGCAATGCCATATCTAGACTATGTTCTTAATTCTCTCATGTCTTGCGATTGATAGACTCTACTATCAGGAATAAAATCTCAGGTCTTCGGGATTCTAATCCTAAACTCTCCTCTTAGTTGATGCAAGTTTGGTACTTTACGTCTTGATGCTTTCTGATTTGCCAATTTAGCAGTTGATTTCTTTCGTGCATTCCATCTCTCGGATATTCGTCAATCTTCGACAAAACCAAAGTCTGCATGTATTTTCCAGAATTGACTTTTCCTCTACTTGATTGGGTTTTGATGGGCCTCTTCGTGATTCTATCCAATGGGCTACTAACATGGGCAACTGGTTTCGTTGATATAAAACTCCGGGCTATTATAATACTAGGATTTTTATTTGAAGTCTCCATCGAATATGCCCCATTGGGGATGTAATATTATACACCTCTTTGTTTTAATTGAATATCAGTTCTCAAATAAATAAATAAAACTGAAGAGATAAAGACGCATTTGATTTTTCTCAAGGCCTTTCTTTTAAGCTGATGGTGACGAAAATATATAATAAAAAAATAGAGTAAATAGATTCTTTACGACTGTCCGATCATATATTTTTGTTAACTTTATTGAATAGAGTTATTTAGTAATGTTAAATCAAAGTCCAATTCAAAGAAATATAAATACAAAGTAGTAAATGCCAGTTTTGTAATTTGCAATTTCTTTTATTAACAAACATTATTTCTTTTGAACAATAGTTTTTTTTTACTGAATCGAACAATAGTTTCATATTAAGTTCTGTATTTATTACGGAAAACAAATTAAATAATGCATTTTCATTTAATATATATACTGTATACTGTCTGTAAATGTTTTGAAAATCTTCGTGACAAAAAAAAACTTAATTTTGATCCATTAATTTGTCTTGAAAAACATCAGTATTCATTTAACTTTTAGTAAATCCTTAAAAACCTAAAAATAAGAGAAAATAACAAAAACATGTCACTTGGGTTTCAATTCAAATAGCACCAGACTTTCACGTGCAAGTGCGATAGTTTCTGTCTCTTACTTCTTTCTTACCTCTTCCAATAAAACACTAACATTATTTTACATTATTTTTTTAAACACAACTGTAGTAAGTAAACTATTTTTTTGTGTTCCAAACAAAAAAAACTATTAGCGCCAAACTTATGAGTTTATGTGGTCCTAAACAGGTTGTTTCCCTTTAAGAATAAGAGAACAAACGGTCCCCGGCAATCTTTATGTGAGCTTCCAAGTAGAGCTGTTAAATATTTCTTATAAATCACTGGAAGAATATGAAACTTAGGGCTGTGACTTAAATTGCATGTTAATTTTGAACTCAAGTGGTTTTCCAAATAAAGTTAAAAATTTCATGTTAATTTAACCTCCGAGTTAATACTTACAATACTAAAAACATTCCAAAAAAGTTCAAAATCGTCTACCTATCATACCACCACTAAAAACTCACTATTAATTTTGTAGGGCCACATACGAAAACCAAAAAGAATTGTCATATTAACCCAAACAACATTTAAAAGACAAAATATAAGAATCAGTTCACGGACTCAAGCTTCCTAACAAATATATTATTTAGATGTTAATATATAATAAATCACTGACATTAACTAAATGTGATTTTTTTAAATACTTTAATAAAAAAAATTCAACTAAGAATGATATAATAACTCAATCATGGTCATATCATAGAAGCAAAAATTCAAACAAAAATTATTTACAAATTAACTAACCAATAACTTAAATTAATAAAATAGTATATCTCAGACGCACCTTTTGCAAATGTGAACCTAAAACACAAATTAAAAAATTATATAAAAAATAATAACATAGATCACAAATAAAGTATATTCCGCCCGTAGGGCAGGCCGATCCTAGTACTTTATAAAATTTCTCTTTCGGGAATGGGGAGTATGACATAGTGTCACCGTTGCATTTCAATCTTTCAAATATGGTAAAGTCAAGTTTTTTTTAAAAAAAATGTTAAATTTCAAACACAATTATTTTACACTTGTGTTGCGTTGGTCCAGACTTTGTTTTATAAAGCTACAACTGTAAAACTATGACTATCTTGTGGCAAACCAGAATGTTAATGAGTTAATCCTCCAGCATAAGCTTGATGTTCACGTATGTAAGATAGCTCGCTACGAACGTTTTTGTCCACCTCTCGGATCAGCTGGGCCGGTGTCACTAATTTTCCCATGCTTCCATTCCATTGATTGTGTTCCCGTCAGATCACATACAGTGTGGTTTGGAAGACATATCTCACGACGAATAAAGTCGCGTGATCTTCTTATTATTCGTTTCTCTATTATTGATTTCACATATAAAATATTAAGTTCAATTTGATTCATACATACGTTCGTTAAAGAAAAAATGGTATCAGTTGTTTCTTCTTGACAAACTTTTAGTTGGATTTTTGATTTATAAGACTTTGTTCGTTTTATACGTTCATCTCATTTTATCTCTATAAAAAAGTGAGCGATGACAATAAATTTTTCGAACACTATGTAAAAGAGAAATTTGAAAGTCCACAAAAATACAATCGGCGCTCTGTTTTTCTTCATGTTTAGGATGAAAATTATGTTTAAGAAAATAACTGTTATTTGCTAAAGAACAAAATTGCCTATTTGTTCAAGAAATTGAATTATTATATTACACTTCGGACCCATCATGATCCTCCGCATGTGACAATCTCTTCTAATTGGTCAACGAGGTTAAGGTCACTAGAAGCTCACAACAACATCAACCCTATCATCTTGTTTTTTTTTTTTTTCCATCTAGAAATTTATATTAAACGGGGCTAAAGCCTAAAAGTCTTACAAAGCCCATACACATTGGACACCCAACAAATCAAACCGGCCCAAAGGCCCACAAACCAGGAAACCCTAGCGCCTAAGACGCTCTGCCGCCTCCGCGCTCCATCTCTGTACGATCTGGTCGGAGCACGAACCAAGGAGGCTCCAATCGAGGAGAAGACTGCTCAGTGAGTGCGACACACAACACAACCGCCTCAACTTGTCCATCTCCGCCACAGCACTGCCAGAACAATCATCAAACTGAAAACGCGTTTCATCGGATCTCAAAAACAGACGAGCCTCCGACGAAACCAACCCCGTTCGACACCCCCCTGTCTTCACGCCGAGAGATTCCATCGATCTATCGAGATCTCCTCGGCCTTTGAACCACTTCAAACCCTAGACAAGTGAATCGCGAACCGGAGCATAAAGACCCCAAACCCTAACTCCACCGACGCTTCATTCAAAGGGATAACTCCCCATCGACGCCTCAAACCGACACCACCCACAAACAACCTGAGCAAAACGAGCCTCCGCCTTCCAAGATAACTAAAGCCGCCCGTTCACCTGAGTAAGGAGCCACGGCGGTAACAAAAGCCGACCGTTCACCTGAGCAAGGAGCCACGGCGGTAACAAAAGCCGACTGTTTACCTGAGAAAGGAGCCACGGCGGTTACAAGAACCGAACGTCCGCCTCGAAAAAAGCGCAACGCCGGAAACACTAGATCTACTCAAAAAAAAGAAAAAGCCTTAGACTAAGAATCAAAAGAACGGAAAACGGAGGGGAACAGGAGGAAACCGGGCCGACGGTGGCATAAGGAGCCCACTCCATCGGCCGGCCGAATGGGCACGGTGGAGACTTTTTAGAGAGAAGGCAGAGGTTTTTTGCAGTTTTTTAAACACGGCTTTAACTTGACCTATCATCTTGTTTTTTACTTTGTTTTTCCAATCACAACCACATACTTAAAGAAAACATTCCGGCGAATTTCTTTTAAAAAGAGTTGGCGGAATATATAGTACGCAAATCCGATTGCTTCTCTCCGGATTCACATAATTTAGATAAACGAAAACAACTATTAATTTACATTGCATGGATCCTATACGTGCGAAATGTTAATCTCGGCTTTTCTATAAGTGGGGGCAGATCATATTCTTTCAAGCGTTTGGCTTTTTCTCGATTAAGAAGACATGAAGCAATTTAATCACGTGTTAATAATACTACATAGACGATATGAAAACGATTAGTATTATTAACGCGGCAATTTAATCACGTGTTAATAATACTACATAGACGATATGAAAACGATCAGTATTATTAACGCGGCCCCAAGGCCCCAATCAAGAGAAATTCTCTAGATTCACCAATCAATAGTGTCTGAATATTTGATATTTGATATCTTTTAAAAAAAAGAAACAAAATTGAATTTACAAATAAAATTATATTTTTAAAATAAAACAATAAAAATACATAAAAATAGTTACAAAAAATAAATAAATAAATATTGTTAAACCGTTAGCAAAATACTAAATCTTATATCCTAAATCCTAAACTCCAAACCCTAAATTATAAACCTTAAATCTTGGATAAACCGTAAACCATTGGAAAATTTTAAACCCTAAATCATACATTAAAAACTAAATCTTAATAACACTAAACCCTAAACCCTAAACCCTTGGATAAACCCTGAACTCTTTAAAAGATATCAAATATCAAATACTCAAACACTATTTGTTGGTGAATCTAGAGGTTTTCCCTAGGGGGGTGAACCCAAAAATTTCTCACCAATTAGCCTTAAAACCCAAACAAAATAAAATAATAAAAACCAAACAAAGATAATTATTGCAATACTTGACAGTTTTCTATGTACTTAACTTTTATATTATTTTTTTCCTTGGTGACTTAAAATGCATAACGTGAAGATAATGATATCCTAAGTTTTCATTGATTTTACTATTGAAATATAGTGGACATAAATTTTTATTCGAATTCTGACGGTAAATCTGCTTCATGTACTGTTGACTTTTTCTGTGTCCACTGGGGTACTGTTTTCTATCAAGTTGTTGTTTTTTCAAGTGCTAACTAGTCAATCATTGAACCTTTATCTAGAGTATTCTGCATTTAAATTAATTATGAGATAAATTATATTTGAAAATTTTCTTATTACTTTATTCAGTTAAGTTCATCTTCGATTTTAAAACATCATACGATGATGGGCTGTTGTGTTATTAACTTATTATCGAGTCAAAACAGTTGATTTTATGTCATAGGGAAGACTATTTACTTGGGAACAGCCAGCAACAATAAGTGATTCCTCCTACGGGGAGAGAACTTGGTTTATGCTTCTAGCTAGTATCATATGCAGCTAGGAATTCTTTTCACATGTGTCAATATTAAATATTCACTCGGTTTTGTTTTATATGTCGTTTTAATTTTTTCAGATTAAGAAAATCATTAAATTTATTGCTTTAATCCTAATTAATATACTATTTTATTTTATTTTGTTAATTAGTGAACTAGAAAAATAAAGATATAATTATCAAATAAATGCATTGAAAATATAAAATGACATTTAAAATAAAACAAAATTTTAATTTTAAAACAACAATTAATATGAAATAGAAGGAGTAGTTATCTAGTAATGTTAAAAGAGGTGATATCTATACTATTAAAAGGGAATCATTCTGAAAAAAAAATCTACTTAAAAAAGGTTGTTGCACCCTTTCCTTAGATTTAAATACATATTTGGTCTTACCTTATATCTTTGTAACAATAAGTTAGTCAATAACATTATACCATAGATTTGCGGATTTTTACTTCTTCCCTTTTTGAGTTATCATATAATTGATCAAATATTTCTCTAAGATTACTTTAGTCAATTTGCTAACGTATTATACAAAATGGTTTGGTCGACTAAAACACGAACCAAAACAATAATTGTATCAACTTTCCATAAATTATTATGTCACCCGTCATTTTAACAGCTTGAGTAATGTATTTACGTTCAGAAAATGCATACATATAATCACATTGTTATCACATTTTGATTCATTATATAAGTAGATTTCTATTTCCATATTTTCAACATGTTATCATCATACTATATGGGTTTATCTGGTATAACACAAACTACAGTAATTACTATGTTTACTTTGTTTTCTAAACGATGATAAAACTCTAAAAAAAATTAGCAAAAAGAAAAACTCTAAAAATAATTGAGATCAACATAGATGATTTGAATAAACTGTAAAAAAACTCATGTTGGTATGATATTGGAACAAATCGTAACAGACCATTCAACTACAATAATTTAATATAAAGCTTAAAATCTACTATTACCTAATTGATCAAATAATTTTTTATAATTTTCAGATGATTGAATATTTAAATTTAATTGAGATCTTTAGATATGATTTGGATTTTATTTAAACTAAAGTTACTGGATCTTACCAAATATCTAACAACTTTGGTAAAACGTAACTCTAATAATATACTTGCATGATCTCATTATTTTTCAATATACTGAAGCATAAAATATATGTGAAATATAGTCTCATATTCATTATAAATGAAATAGACCAAAATATCCACATATAAACTTCAAACTACCACAAATTTTCTATAATTATTTAGTGAAGATTTGCCACGGTTTAATATAAAATTTAAAGAAGTTATTGTATCATTAAAATCAAACAGGCTTTGACATTTTACCCGGACCCAAAAATCCGAACAGGAACCGATTCAAAAATATTCGATCCGAAACCAAACCGAAAATATAAAGTATTTATTGGATCGAAAATTCTTCTATCCGAAAGAACCCGAACCCAAAAAATGAATAGGCTCGACCCAATAAAAGCCAATTAATAGCTGACTTAAAAACATGAATATTCAAAACTATGATTTTTGTGTTCTATTTACTATATTTATTTTATGATTTAGTTAAAATATCTTTTTACAAACATTATTTGTTAGTATTTTCTAACATTTTCAAGTAATATGAAGTTTAAAATGTAAAATCTAGAGTTTAAAAATATTTTATTTTAATTATTAATAGTTTATTTTAAGTTATTTTGTAAAATTTTAAATATATATAACAAATTTCGACTAAATTTTATAGGGTTTGGGTATACCATGTACTTTTAAGATCCGAAAATACATGAATTCAATATGGATCCGAAAATTAAGAGTATTGTACATGTATTTTAATTATAGACCATAACCAACCCAAACCAGA
>NC_027755.1:22172108-22174436 GCF_000695525.1 Brassica oleracea var. oleracea
AAAAAATTGGACCAAATCCAACCCAAAAACCCAAACGTCCAGACCTAAGTGTATGAATGAGCATTCGGGTACCCATTTGGGTACGAGTCAATTCTTTAGGGTATTAGAGTTTTGAGTTTTTTGGGTAGGGTTCGAGTAGGTCCTCCAAAAATGGATATGTTCGGTTCTGATGTATATGAATCTGAAAATAACCAAATAACATATGTATCTGAAACATGTTTGTAATACCTGAACCGGCCTATTTTTAAAATATAACTAATATATATTTACATTCCGGATATCTTAGAATACTCATTCGGTTTTCGGTTTAGGTCGGGTAAATTATTTTTCTTTTTCTTTTAAATCTGAATTATTCAAGTCCCCGACATTTGGATCAAATTAGGTATTTGAAATATTTCCGGTTATAGTTCAGTTTGGTTCCTTTTGGAATCGAGTCAGTTCGAGTCATAATGCAAGTAACTCTAAAATACATGTAATTTGGGTATGGAATAGTCTAGCTCAGTTTGGATATTTAGGAACAAAAAAAAAATTTAAATATCAGAAAAGACGAAAGACGAAAAATACATAAAGTACTAATTCATATCCAAATTTATTTATAACCCAAACAAAATCCGCGATTTTGAAGCGCGGATCAAAATTTAGTATATGCTTAAGATTTGAACTTTGAACAAATGGGTCAACTGTACATAATTTACTTAACCATCTTATTTTACCCTAACAAACTTTCGATATAAACAACAACAACAAAAAAAAAGAAAAAATCCCTCCTCTTCGAGTAGCTCCACCACTGATCATATGGAAGATTATATGGAGGTCTTCATCCAGACACATTAATATGGCCAAGCCAATCTCCAAAGGAAAGAAATATTTGTTCTCCTAAAAATTATTTGATGCTGTAATCAAAATGGATTAATGTGACAAAAAAGTGGGTGTCATAAATCTAGATCTGAGTAATAATGGGTTGGGACCCAATTCTCTATTTTTTGGAAATGTTAAAAAAAATCTATCATAGATTATATTTAAAACATTTTTATATTTACAAAATAGCACACATTTTTACCAAAATAACCTTTATTAAAAGGTATAAAAACACATACACCCATTAACTAAAAGATTTAGAAATTATAGTTAGATTTTGGGATGGAAATTTATGGGTCATGATTTATGGTCTAAAATTTAGCGGGTACGATATAATATTTAGAGTGATAGTATGTATTTCTGTTAAATAAATATTTCATAAATATTTTAAAAGTATTTATATATGTTAAATATATTATTCATGACAGATCGTTAAGTTTTTATTATTATTTAATGGAAGATATTCTGATTATTTTCTTTTTAGTGTACTATTTTGTGATAAATATTATTTTATGAATAAAGCATTTTGTAAAAAAACATGGTAAAAATGAGTTGGAACTCTTTGACTGGCAGAACACTACATATCTTTGTGAGAGGAGAGAATGTTGAATCGTCTAGGGATCGAGATATCACCCCCTATTTCTCATGATTTGCGAGATGATGGCACAAGACCATGGTTGTGTCTACCTTTCTATCATCTGTCTATTTTCCGCTTTCGTCTCCACTTTTACAAGACTGACTTAAAAAAAATCCATATCTGCTTAGGTTTCGGGCTGGGTTGTCTCGGTTGGCAGGTTAGGTCAAATGTCGTGTCTTTTTTTTTTGGAAAGTGTAAGAGAAATTGATCATTGTGCTATAACGAAACTTTTGATGATTTTGTGCGGTGTTACGCAAGCATCATGTCAAGTATAGACACGGTATTCAAGTTCCAGACTAGTTTGGTATTTTGCCAAGATACCACTCATCGGTCAAAATTATTTACATGATAATTAGACCCGTCTAAACTATTTAATAACCTTAGGCCAAACATGATAATTGGTGTAGAGAAGCGTCGCTTTTTAAGCCCTTTTTGAGAAGTCGGGGGATTTAAAAAGAAACTATTGTCATATTTATATGCCATTATTTGATTGGAATATACAAAATCTATTAGATTGATGTATAGTGATGGTTTAAGTTTGTTAATATGGTTCTCGCTCAGATATCATAATTGTGACACCCCGATCCAGCATAGCTGAAATGGTCGGCGATATCATGACACTTGTCTCCAGCCACAAGGCCGAAACAATGTGTCTTTAGGATCCCAGGACGTCTTTGACAAAAACCCAACAATATGAGCTGAACCTGAAATGAAGGAAGAAGGAGGGGTGAACATTTCGACAAAAGCTCAGTGAGGGAAGCTCCAGGAGCCCCGAAATCAATCACCAACAATCATCACACAACATAGCATAAGCATCTAACTTTAACATTCAG
>NC_027755.1:22174503-22183418 GCF_000695525.1 Brassica oleracea var. oleracea
GTACCCGCGTTCCTCATGTTGTCGCGCGAGAACTTTCATGTTGCGTTGTCTCCACGACATCACGCTGTCTCACGCCTTCACGCAATCAAGTTACCGACACCGATTCACGCTTGATCCGCCACCATGTTCAAACGTTTCACGTTGTCTCCACGACATCACGCTTCTACGTTACTCCATTTACAGGTACGCCGCATGCCCGCTCCGGCGATGAATCATGCCAACTCAAACAATTGCCACATGACCCAACAAGAAACGATGTAACGCCCGAGACATACATATATGTCATTCCACCACGTTACACCGGCACACTTAGGCCTTAAGCCCTTCCCTAACTCAATACATCTCCCAAATATATAAATATCAAACTCATATACAATAACCCCAATCAATACAATCATCACATTCAATCCTCAAACATCATCCAACCATATTTTAAAAACCTTAGCAATAGATCTATGTCTTTCACACATCAAGCATCAAGATATATATATATATATCATATGAATATTTATTTATTTTAATAGATCTATAGAAAGTAACAAGTAGGGATGAATGATCAACCTAGGCACTTCTACCATGATGAGAAAATGATAGAAGGAGATAAAGATTGCAACAAGCCCTCACATTGGTCTTAGATCTGAGAATGGGAAAGAGAGTAGAACCAGATCTGAAGCTTATGGCTTTCAACGAACCAGATCTACAAATAAACGGGTAGGTGCTACCATCAAAGACCCGAGATAAGAGATCTAAGAGGAGGAATAGAGATGAGAAGAAGAAAATGACACTAGGGTTCCTTACCTCACCAGTGACCAGATCTAGAAAGAAGACATGGAGAGATCTGAACATAGAATTGGATCGGTTCATCGGGGATCTCCAACGGCTTGGCTCTAGCCTTCAGCAAACAGCGAACAACAAGGAGAGAGAGAGAGAGAGAGAGAGAGAGACGCCGACGAGAGAGAACGAGAGAGAAGAGAAAAGAGAAACCATGACGGCTAGGGTTTTCAAATCTCTCTGGAACTCTGCAGGGCTTCGCTCTGATTTCTAAATGGAAGAGAAAAGAAGAAGGAGGCTCCTTTTTATAAGAAAATTAGGTGGAAACCCTAGGATTTACTACGCGGGCCAGAAATAAAAGAGAAAGACTTGATGAGCTTTGGTCCAAATCAAGTTAATTAAAAGGAAACAAAAACCATTCCGGTTTGGGAGAAACGGGATGCGACAATAACAAACTTTAATAGAGTACGTACTAAACTTAAAACTGCTTGACAGTGTGTATATATACACGTATATGAGCTATACATTGTAAGTAAAATAAAATCACCTTCAACAAATACTATCATATTTGTATTAATAGCCACAAACGGAATTCATATTTTTTTTATCATTTTAGTTATTATACGCACTGTTTTATTAATTTTATGAAGTTATCATTATTTGAATCTGTTTTATTTTATTTAATTTTAACGCAAAATTTAAAACATAAAATAAAACATTATTGATTATCTAAAATAGATAATATGGATAATAACAAACATAAAACATATTGTGTTATATTTTTATTTTATAGGTATACAACAAATAGAATGCAAAACATTAAACTGTTCGTTTTATCAAAAAAAAAAAACATTAAACTGTTCATCTTCTCCTATCATTTTTTGTAACTAGCGACTATGGATGAGAAAGTATATCTGACAAAAACGGAAGAGTGGATATTGGTGTTCTTACATGAGGTGGAAAAGGGTGGGAGGAAGTGAGGAGACGAGGGGTGGTGATGATGGTGGAGGAGAAGGTGGAGCCGTCAATGAAGCAATCAGTGATGGTGGTGACAATTTTGCGATTGAGGTGATACATTAGAGTTAAGAATCGAAACAAAACATATTTCAAAAGAGAAGAAACACAATTCATTTACTTCAATAGATTCAGTAGAAAAAAATTATTTATGTATATTGATCTTGAGAAAAGAGAGAAATGAAAAGTAACAAAAGAAAAGAAGAAAAAAGAAATAACATACATTTTATTATTGTGAAATCATAAATATATTATATGTTTTCCTAAAAAATAGAATATTACATAACAATAATAACATCTCATATTATTTTGCTGTGAAATTGTATTTATATTCTATATCAGTAATAAAATAGAATAGTACATATCAAATGCTAATTATTCATCATTGTTTCTATTTTTCCAGACACTAACGATCGAAATTCTCAAAACTCCTGGAAAAACGATTGTAGGTTTACCATTGTCACACAAGCGCAACTCTACTCATAAATTGCTATACCCTTTTCTTTTAACACAAATCTCGTGCCTCTTCTTTCTTTCTTTTCTTTTTATTTTATTTTATTCATTATGCCGAAGAGTTGTATCAGAAACGAGTAGAAGTAGTCTTATGAGAAATAGTATTTTCATCAACTTTACAAATAATATGTATTATGTTATGACACATAAAACTGTATAATTAGATAGTTAATTATATTTTTTGTCATACAATAGCAATTTCCCCATTTAGCAAATAACTACTAGAAGTGTGAAATCGAAATTTACATTTTACTGTTCAAAGCAAAGAGAATAATTACATAAAAAACAAAAAACGAGAGGTCTATTTATATAAGATTAGATGTTCATCTTACTCATTAAAGACACCATTCAAAATTAAGAGAAAGATTGTGCGAATTAGAGAGATCAGCCCTCAATACTTCGATTCAAGTAGTTTTTTCATTTGCAATCATTGTAGCTCTTCTTCTCCTATCATAAGGTGACCAACACCTGGCGACGTCGGATTGTGGACTGAGATAAATTATGGGGAGGGCGACATGGTTCGAAGCTGATGGGACGAAGAGAGGAGAATGGACGGAGGAGGAAGACCGGAAACTCGTCGCTTATATCGACGTATACGGTATCGGTGACTGGCGTTTCCTACCTCACAAAGCTGGTAGTTATATATATTTATAACACTACATTTTATATAACTTTCATTTGTAATGGTGACGTGAACCAAACATGTTTTGTGTGAGCTGCATAATTATAAGTGTCGTTTTTAATAAACTCCACCACAAACATGGTATGATTTGTAAATACTGTCAAGATAAAGTTTGCAGAGATGGTGCCGATAAAGCAGGTGTTCCATGTGTTTTGATATACATAGAAGTCATACATATAATCATACATTTCGAGAAGCTTAAATCTTTACAGTTTTATTTGTTTTCCATACTATATATGTACGTACCCAACAAAATCAAAAATACTTACTTGCTAAAAGAATTCACATATTTTAATCTTATATAAAGGTTTGCAGAGATGTGGAAAGAGCTGCAGATTAAGGTGGCTTAACTATCTAAGGCCTGGGGTCAAGAAAGGCAAATTCACTCCTCACGAAGAACAAGTTATCATCAGTTTTCATTCTATTCTCGGGAACAGGTATATTCATCAATAATTAAATACATTACCGATTTGTCAAAACTCAGAACTTCACTATAAGTCTATAAGGGCATCCGCAATGGGAATCTTTAAGCGGGAGTCCTTAGGGAAAAAATAATTAAATAATCAGTGGATCCTACCAAAAGCTAAGGATTCAATCCTTAAAATTCCTAAATAACGATTCTTTCTTAGTGAATTTTTGCACTATTTGCGGTCTCCACGACTACGTGGCGGCCCGTAAATGGTCGTTTTTTTTAAAAAAAAAAAATCCAAAATATCCAAAATTAATCTGAAATGCCCTTGTCGCTAAAGACTCCAATGAGTCTCACCGTTGCACATGCTCTAACTACATGTTTGTAGGGATTTGATTCTTTTGTATTTTTTATTTATCCAGATCCGAATAAATTTGTGAAATACTATAATTGTAAAGTACTAAAACTAAATAAAAACTATATATAATTAGATTATCATTTATACATTTTTGTTATATTGAACTAAAAAATTCTGTTGTAGGTGGGCAACCATAGCGCAGCAAATGCCGGGTCGATCAGACAACGACATCAAGAACCATTGGAACTCTTGCCTTAAGAAAAGACTCGAGAGAAACGGAATCGACCCAATGACCCACCAGCCAATCATCAACCTCGACGTCAAAACACAGTCGTTTAACACAGATTGCGGTAGCTCTTCCTGCTCGACGGCGAGTCCATCTTCTTCTTCATTCTCCTCGGGCTCGTCCCGTCTCCTTAACAAGATCGCCACTGGTATCTCATCTAGGCAACACAGTGTCGACAGGATCAAGAACATCTTGTCGGATCCGACAATCACAAGCATTAATGGTCAAGAAGAAGGACTCGAACTGCTGAAGATAGATCATGGGAAGATGTTAGCTAGTGATGATCAAGAAGATGATTTTCTGATGTGGGACGAGGAGAAAACGAGACATTTCATGGAGGAGATTGGTGTAATGGATTTCCACACGAATGGGGTCTATAACCCTAGCTCATCAGCACAGTATGGTGTTTATGAGACTGGCCTACTTGGTGGTCATCTCAATTGATGAATCGATGGGTACTGTGTGAAATTATCGTTTGTGTATTTACTTACCAGACATTCTTCTTTTTTTACGTTGTTGTAACAAATTAAGAATTATATTCATCGAAAAGAATAATACTCTCTTTGGATCCAAAGAAAAAAAGGGATATTATTCATAAATATTGTACCGACCAAGAGAATAATTTCCAAAAAGTCACATCTCTAAGAACATGGGTGCAGTGAAACAAAAACATGAAACTTCATGAGTTTGTCATGTTCCACTAATAGTGCAATGAATGATATGAATGATCGTAAATAAAATCTTATTTAGTTTCTTTTATTTTACTCTTCGTTGTGAGTTATCATGCATCTTCTCCCTGGATCAGTTGTGAAAAACAAGGAACAAATAGCAACCGCAATTTTTAATATATATGTTGACAAATTGTTTCTCATGCTTTATGTCTTTCATACGAATATACTTTACAAATAAAAGCAAAGAAAAAAACAGCATTGTGACAATTGCTTCTTCTTCTTTTGTTCTGGTCCACACTACTTTGGATTTTAATTTAATTTTATAATTTTATGTAATCGGTTTACGAAGTTGATGTTTTTGTTTCTTTATTAATAAATTATTTTGATATTAACAATATTGTCCTTTTAAAGTGTTGTTTATTATTTGTATCCGTATTCTTGGTAATCTGTATCAGTCTATCAGAGGTCGGAGGGGAAAAATCAAGGAACATCGGCATCGCAAACCGGACCTCGTGGTCTGGTGGTATAGGAACCTCGGCTGAGGTGCCCGCCATCACGAGTTCGAGGCCCGGCCACAGCAGATTTAACATGGTTTCCGTTTGGCCGCCAGGATCCTCCAGTTCCGGTTTGACGCGGTGGGATAGTCGGACTTAGATCCGGATACCTGGATTATCAAAAAAAAAAAAAAAACGGCATCGCAGTGAGTTATGTTACGTCATGTATGTGTTGAAATATCAATATCTACGGAGTGAAGTCTCAAACGACATCCTCAGGACCACATGTAAAACATCGTCGTTACAGCCACGTGGAAAATGCACCTCGTTGTCATATTTCGCATTTAGTCACGTGATAGTTATGCGCTCAGTTGATAATGAGTAGACGAGTATTAATTAAGATTGGAAGCATTTTTTTTTGGATTTTGTTGATTATTGATAGATTGACAGCAGTATGTTCATGGGAACAAAAACTTGACTATAATATGAACACTAGAGAAAAATTGAATTAGAGTTTTTCTTCTAAACTAAAGTTATAACATATATTACCAACTAAGATTACAAATATAGATATAGTATATTCATAAAATCTGTATATTTGATTGATCAGAACTTTGACTAAGGTTTTTAATTTACTTTGGTTCTCTCAGCAATTTTGGGATAATATATGTAAAATATATCTCTTACAATATTTTTCTTATATCTCTCACATATGAAAAGAATTAACAATATATTACTGAACGATATTTTAAATAGTTAAATTATGTATCATATTTTTTATTTAAAATATATATTTGAGTGAGATATCAACTATTTAAAATATTTACTCAATAATTTTTTTTGTTGTATGTGACATTTTCAAATAAGAACCTATAGCAGAGTTGTTCTAACATGTGTCTATTATAATATCTAACTAGATTATTTCCTGCGATTTTAAAGTACAAAAATATATTTTTCAACAAAATCTAATTTAATGAAAAATAAAAATATTTATTTTAGCTTTTTTTAGTTTTTGTAACCCGATTTGATATTTAATTTTTGGTGATAAAATATTTGTTTTATTAAAATTAAAATGTTAGATTGAAAATATAACAAGTTCATTTTTAATTTCATTTAAAGACTAAAGTTAAGTTAATATTTTGGTATATTTAATAATAATAATGAATTTAATTATTTATTTAAACAATAAGAATTAGGAAAAAAATATAAAATTTTGTTACAGTAAAATTGAAAGTATAAGAAAATTTAAAATATTTAATAAGTAATTTCATGTGTAAGTTGTATTGTGTATTCTACTTCCTCCGTTCCTTAAAGTTACATATTCTAAATTTTTCACACGTTTTAATAAAACACATTAAATTTACATATTTTTTGTGTTTATCTTTTTTCCATAATTTTAAGCCAATAAAAATCCAACTAGTGCAATTAAGTTTTTTGAAGTTTGCAATTAGTTAATAAAATATGCATTGAAAATGTAAAAAATGAATCTTTTTGAAACAAAATTTTTTTCTAGAATATGTAACTTTAAGGAACGAATGAAGTATTAAAATTGTCTAATATGTAAATAATTACAAATTTTAATAAAATATATAAGAATAAGTGTTTATTTGTGAAATAACCAAAAGAAAAAAAGGAAATTAGTTTTATAGTAAGATGGTAGAGAGAGATAGGAAGATAAAGGAGGAGAGAGGGTGAGGTTTTGGTTATTTAGTGAATTATAATTTTTTGAGGGGTTATTGGGCCTAATTTTTTTTTTTTTTTTTATTAACTAGGTGTTGACCAGCTTTCGGCCAGCCCACCACCTAGGCCCGGCGCCAGCCTGCGCCTGTACCGGTTAGGGCCCTGGGCACGCCTCCCCGCCTGCGAATCGAACAGCTGACCTCCCAAGGTTGAGGGGCAGGTACCACTGGACTATCGAGTCCAGGTAGTTTTTTGGGCCTAATTTCCTTAAGAAAAGAATAATTAAAATTTGAATGGTATAAATCTTAAGTCACACATTGATATAAAGTATTTTAATAAAATAGATTTATAGATGCGGCATGCTATTGTGTCTTTTATCTAAAAAATATTATGTTTATTTTAATAAAATAAATTTATAGATGCGGCTGCTATTGTGTCTTTTATCTTCCTTCTGGATACCTTTTTTTTTTGGTAACAGGCTTTCTTCTGGATACCTTTTTGTTGAACTAAGATTTCATAAAACTGAAGTTACTTAAGAAATGATACAACATAACTACAAAAAGCCAAAACAAACAAAATGACAGAGCCATTGGTAGAGCTAAAATAATAATCACTAAAAAGAACAAATGAACTAAAAACTCAACCAAAACAGCAAAACCGGAAATTCCGTTCACATCTTGGCAGTCCTAACCAAAGTCGCAAAGGATTACTGGTATCAAAGCCTCAATGACTGTTATGGCTAAATCAGCACCATAGCTTGCTAACGAGAAATGATTTTTTTAGAAAGATAATGAGAAATTATTTTTGCACCTAACATAATTATCTCTAACACGATATTATTTTGCAACGATGGATTTGGAGGAAGTTTGGGCAACGAGACAGGCAGATCTGAAGGAATCTTTGCCAAAATGCGAAGAGAAGGAAAAATAACCAACATAAACGAAGAGAAAGAACGTGTTCTAAAAAAAGACGAAAAGAAAAAAATAGAAATAAATTCTAGAGTTAATTGGGTCAAAAACCAATTAATGATTTGTCAAAAAAAAAAAAATTAATGAGCATGGAGTTCACAGTACAGATGACAGGTAAGTTAAAAAAACATATTTTACATAAAAAAGATTGAAGATAGATATTTTTCCTTTTCCAACTAGTCATCTTCATTTCGATTTCTATGTTGTGGAATTTTTGATGAAAGTAGATGAACACACTCTTTTTCTTGTGTGATTTATTTTGGATTACTTCAAAACAGATCTCATACAAATCAAAATTGAATATTATTAATATATTTCTATTATTAAAAGAGAAGTACCCATTAAAAAATACCCCTAAGTTTTCTAACTTATTTATACTTCCATGTCACTGAGAATTAAATTAAACTACTTATTTTAATGCTTGTCTTTTCTAGTTAAATTAATGAGTTTTCCTTAATCAAATTTAAACTTAATGTCATTAAATAAACCTACATATTTTAATGTTTGTTTTTTTCCAGTTAAATTAATGAGTTTTCCTTAATCAAATTTAAACTTAATGTCATTAAATGAACCTAGAAATACATCATATTTAACGTAGCTTATTACGTACGAGTACGGCCCAATAATGAACTTGAATTTTACTTTTACAAAAACGTGAATCACTTGACTTATGTAATATTTAAAATATATTAACTACAATATAACAAATGCATATAACCTACCTATACTTTAGTTTGAAATGATCATGTTCAAGTTTTATATAGTCAACTTACATCATGCATCGATCGTTGTACAATATTCAAACCACCTATAGTTTTCGTTTTCTTTATAGGATGTATCAACCAACCAATCATTCCATCGATTTTCTAAGTTTTATAAAAAAAACAAATCAATAAATACAAACTCAAAATCCAATATCTTCTATTAATCAAAACATAATATCTTCAATGCCGTTTCTTTAATGTACCTATTAAATATAGAAACTGTAATCATAATTATACTAATTATAAGAATATATTTGATTTCAACCAATTGATCTATTACTTCGGTAATTGATTTGCTTGCAGAA
>NC_027755.1:22183551-22185090 GCF_000695525.1 Brassica oleracea var. oleracea
GTAATTTTTTTTTGTTACACTTCCCGGAAAAAAAACGGTTACAAAATGGGCTTTCATAATATGGCATTTTAACATATTAATGTTATGGACATTTAATAATTATCTTGAAGAAAAACAAAGACTATAAATAATTTATATTTAATAAAATTATGAAATTATTTACAATTTGATGACTAATTCATCGCCCTTCATAGAAGTTTAAAAATCATTTTATTTTCTTTAAACATGTATAACTAATTTATAATCTTTTATGCCATACTAAGTCATAATATAATATTTCTTCATATTTTACATTAATAACCATTGTTTTTATATATCGTCTACAATTCTCTAATTATGTCTATTTGTTCAATTTTTTATATGATATCGAATATTCATAGTAAATAGATGGTTTAAGATGCCAAAAAAATTATTTACTTGGTGAATATAATACATCAACTATTACAAATACATTATTTAGTTACATAAATAATCAAAAACCGAAAATTCAAATCCGCGCTGGCGCGCGGATCAGGGTCTAGTTAAACTTATGACTTGGATTAATATTCAACAATAACTTAAGCTTACAAAATCTTAGTCCAAGGGAAGATTGCCAAAACTTTTTAATACCAATGATAATTATACTAGGTGACTCTGAAAAACTAATTATTCAGTTTATCTTATATTAGTGTCATTTTAACTTTTAAAATTATTTAGTATAAATATATGTTTTATATATTCAGTGTAAATATTTGATATTTTTTAATTCATGTGTATTTTTAGTTCGTTAATTAGCATAATCAATTAAAATAATATATTAAAATATATTTTTAAAAAATAATATATGTGAAAACAACGTAGACCACACTGTTTGAGTGTTTGTGAAACGTATTGTCTACTTCCAAGAGGCAACAGGGAAAACGCACACAAGTATCATGAACCATTGCATGTCTCCCTTGGTGGGGATAACCATGGTGATCAGAGGGACCAAAACGTCGGAATCCGTCCATTCATTCTAATATAGTGACATTATTCTGAAATCAAATTATTGACTAAGATTCAAGGATGGCCATATATTCAAAAAATCTCATACAGTAATAGAGGTTACATCTTGCCATTCTATAGGCTATAGCAGTAAGTTAACGTACCATTATTATTTGACAGCACAGCAGTACGGTTTGGGATTTTTATCTCCTTCCAACATTTGTCACAAACATGGTGAATCTGGTTGATATCTTGCATATTTCTATTGTTTTATCCATTCATCCATGTGCATTTTGATCATATAGATTAGGATTTAGCCATGTTTAGGTTGCATTTTGCATACATGAGTCCTTATCAGGTATTGGAATACCACATGGAGTTCTTGGAGACACTTGGAGGCCACTTGGAGGCATTTGGAGCTCAAAAATGAGTGTTTAGAGTGGTCATTGGGCGAGCAAGGCATGGGAGCGACCAGTCTGGAGCGACACCACCAAGTCGCTTTGATCACCCTACTGGAGCGACCTAACCAGAGCGACATGGAGAAGTCGCTCGCGGTTTCATCACCCGGAGACGCGA
>NC_027755.1:22185190-22204495 GCF_000695525.1 Brassica oleracea var. oleracea
CTAAGATAGCCATTGGACTTGCTAGTTATGATTGCTTTCATATTATTTAACCAAATACATTTGATGTTTGAATTGTGTTAAGTAAATGAACATTCATCTAGACATAGAGTTTGTTTAGGATTGTGTCCAAGCTTAAGGTTAATAGATTGATTGATCGTTTGCCATCTTTAGTTCGAAACTTGATCACCCGAGGTCTAATCCCTATATCCATGAGTTCTCTTTTCCAATAGTTAAGAAAATATCATTTAGTTATTTCTTTTAATGAGTCATAGTTTAAAAACTCATCTAAATCATTGGTTGCACTTAGATTAAGTGATACTTGCATTCTTGGTGCTTTGATATTTCTCAGAACTGGTTCGATAATCATTTATACTACAGCATTTGTTTTAGGAGCCTTGAAAACTCCTAACATCACTGGTGATGCCTTCAAAGAAAACAATCAAACCGATCTAAAACTAGTCTAATCAAATCAATCTAAGATCACTGATATCTTCTTTTTACTTTTATGTCGCGAAATCGCAAGCAAACTGGAACCTAACTTCAAGTTTTGTTGCACCAAATGGATCAAATTTTTTGTGGTCCCGATATGAAGACCTCAAATCGAGTAAACCCAAAAACCAAAACTTCTAAAAAAGCAGAGGATGAGGTTTAGAACATTAGTTGGATCGTTATGGTGAACACTGGAAAGTCTGGAATGTCAATTATATCTCGAGATCGACCAACAAGACCGTACCTACAGCAATTTGAAAAGGCATATAGGCCTTGGGAGTTGGGGCCCAAGGATCCTCTAACTACCAAAATCATTTTTATATGGTTGTTTTTTGGATGAAATATCAAATTTATTGATCAATATGGTAGAACATTTACAGTAGATCTATAGAAAACTCTATAAAGAGAAAAAAATCAAAAGAATAAAAGAATTGGCTGCTGAGAAAAACTAATGTGTTGCAAACCATCTTTTGAGCAATTCCTCCGGTCTATGATTTCTAGTGTATCGAAGAGATGATATACGATTATGTATGCCGGTATAAGCTTATCAATACTAGGCGAGATTCCTTCGACTGTTCAAAAATTCTCTCCATGTTTTTTAGAGTTTCGTTCTCTACGCGAGATTTATATAGTGCTTAACTTATTCTTTTAGTTAGATTTTTATATGAATTTGAGTTTTACTTGTGTTTAAAATAATTAGTTTTGTGATAAAATTTGTTGTGTTTTAAATAATATAAAGATCTACTTAAAAATAATTAAGTCGTCCGATAAGTCGTCCAGCTGGGAAGACTTTCCAGACGCCTTATTATAAGTCGTCTAATAAGTCGTCCAGATGGAAGACTTTCCAGACGACTTAATTAAGTCGTCCGATAAGTCGTCCAGCTGGGAAGACTTTCCAGACGCCTTATTATAAGTCGTCTAATAAGTCGTCCAGATGGAAGACTTTCCAGACGACTTAATTAAGTCGTCCGATAAGTCGTCCAGCTGGGAAGACTTTCCAGACGCCTTATTATAAGTCGTCTAATAAGTCGTCCAGATGGAAGACTTTCCAGACGACTTAATTAAGTCGTCCGATAAGTCGTCCAGCTGGGAAGACTTTCCAGACGCCTTATTATAAGTCGTCTAATAAGTCGTCCAGATGGAAGACTTTCCAGACGACTTAATTAAGTCGTCCGATAAGTCGTCCAGCTGGGAAGACTTTCCAGACGCCTTATTATAAGTCGTCTAATAAGTCGTCCAGATGGAAGACTTTCCAGACGACTTAATTAAGTCGTCCGATAAGTCGTCCAGCTGGGAAGACTTTCCAGACGCCTTATTATAAGTCGTCTAATAAGTCGTCCAGATGGAAGACTTTCCAGACGACTTAATTAAGTCGTCCGATAAGTCGTCCAGCTGGGAAGACTTTCCAGACGCCTTATTATAAGTCGTCTAATAAGTCGTCCAGATGGAAGACTTTCCAGACGACTTAATTAAGTCGTCCGATAAGTCGTCCAGCTGGGAAGACTTTCCAGACGCCTTATTATAAGTCGTCTAATAAGTCGTCCAGATGGAAGACTTTCCAGACGACTTAATTAAGTCGTCCGATAAGTCGTCCAGCTGGGAAGACTTTCCAGACGCCTTATTATAAGTCGTCTAATAAGTCGTCCAGATGGAAGACTTTCCAGACGACTTAATTAAGTCGTCCGATAAGTCGTCCAGCTGGGAAGACTTTCCAGACGCCTTATTATAAGTCGTCTAATAAGTCGTCCAGATGGAAGACTTTCCAGACGACTTAATTAAGTCGTCCGATAAGTCGTCCAGCTGGGAAGACTTTCCAGACGCCTTATTATAAGTCGTCTAATAAGTCGTCCAGATGGAAGACTTTCCAGACGACTTAATTAAGTCGTCCGATAAGTCGTCCAGCTGGGAAGACTTTCCAGACGCCTTATTATAAGTCGTCTAATAAGTCGTCCAGATGGAAGACTTTCCAGACGACTTAATTAAGTCGTCCGATAAGTCGTCCAGCTGGGAAGACTTTCCAGACGCCTTATTATAAGTCGTCTAATAAGTCGTCCAGATGGAAGACTTTCCAGACGACTTAATTAAGTCGTCCGATAAGTCGTCCAGCTGGGAAGACTTTCCAGACGCCTTATTATAAGTCGTCTAATAAGTCGTCCAGATGGAAGACTTTCCAGACGACTTAATTAAGTCGTCCGATAAGTCGTCCAGCTGGGAAGACTTTCCAGACGCCTTATTATAAGTCGTCTAATAAGTCGTCCAGATGGAAGACTTTCCAGACGACTTAATTAAGTCGTCCGATAAGTCGTCCAGCTGGGAAGACTTTCCAGACGCCTTATTATAAGTCGTCTAATAAGTCGTCCAGATGGAAGACTTTCCAGACGACTTAATTAAGTCGTCCGATAAGTCGTCCAGCTGGGAAGACTTTCCAGACGCCTTATTATAAGTCGTCTAATAAGTCGTCCAGATGGAAGACTTTCCAGACGACTTAATTAAGTCGTCCGATAAGTCGTCCAGCTGGGAAGACTTTCCAGACGCCTTATTATAAGTCGTCTAATAAGTCGTCCAGATGGAAGACTTTCCAGACGACTTAATTAAGTCGTCCGATAAGTCGTCCAGCTGGGAAGACTTTCCAGACGCCTTATTATAAGTCGTCTAATAAGTCGTCCAGATGGAAGACTTTCCAGACGACTTAATTAAGTCGTCCGATAAGTCGTCCAGCTGGGAAGACTTTCCAGACGCCTTATTATAAGTCGTCTAATAAGTCGTCCAGATGGAAGACTTTCCAGACGACTTAATTAAGTCGTCCGATAAGTCGTCCAGCTGGGAAGACTTTCCAGACGCCTTATTATAAGTCGTCTAATAAGTCGTCCAGATGGAAGACTTTCCAGACGACTTAATTAAGTCGTCCGATAAGTCGTCCAGCTGGGAAGACTTTCCAGACGCCTTATTATAAGTCGTCTAATAAGTCGTCCAGATGGAAGACTTTCCAGACGACTTAATTAAGTCGTCCGATAAGTCGTCCAGCTGGGAAGACTTTCCAGACGCCTTATTATAAGTCGTCTAATAAGTCGTCCAGATGGAAGACTTTCCAGACGACTTAATTAAGTCGTCCGATAAGTCGTCCAGCTGGGAAGACTTTCCAGACGCCTTATTATAAGTCGTCTAATAAGTCGTCCAGATGGAAGACTTTCCAGACGACTTAATTAAGTCGTCCGATAAGTCGTCCAGCTGGGAAGACTTTCCAGACGCCTTATTATAAGTCGTCTAATAAGTCGTCCAGATGGAAGACTTTCCAGACGACTTAATTAAGTCGTCCGATAAGTCGTCCAGCTGGGAAGACTTTCCAGACGCCTTATTATAAGTCGTCTAATAAGTCGTCCAGATGGAAGACTTTCCAGACGACTTAATTAAGTCGTCCGATAAGTCGTCCAGCTGGGAAGACTTTCCAGACGCCTTATTATAAGTCGTCTAATAAGTCGTCCAGATGGAAGACTTTCCAGACGACTTAATTAAGTCGTCCGATAAGTCGTCCAGCTGGGAAGACTTTCCAGACGCCTTATTATAAGTCGTCTAATAAGTCGTCCAGATGGAAGACTTTCCAGACGACTTAATTAAGTCGTCCGATAAGTCGTCCAGCTGGGAAGACTTTCCAGACGCCTTATTATAAGTCGTCTAATAAGTCGTCCAGATGGAAGACTTTCCAGACGACTTAATTAAGTCGTCCGATAAGTCGTCCAGCTGGGAAGACTTTCCAGACGCCTTATTATAAGTCGTCTAATAAGTCGTCCAGATGGAAGACTTTCCAGACGACTTAATTAAGTCGTCCGATAAGTCGTCCAGCTGGGAAGACTTTCCAGACGCCTTATTATAAGTCGTCTAATAAGTCGTCCAGATGGAAGACTTTCCAGACGACTTAATTAAGTCGTCCGATAAGTCGTCCAGCTGGGAAGACTTTCCAGACGCCTTATTATAAGTCGTCTAATAAGTCGTCCAGATGGAAGACTTTCCAGACGACTTAATTAAGTCGTCCGATAAGTCGTCCAGCTGGGAAGACTTTCCAGACGCCTTATTATAAGTCGTCTAATAAGTCGTCCAGATGGAAGACTTTCCAGACGACTTAATTAAGTCGTCCGATAAGTCGTCCAGCTGGGAAGACTTTCCAGACGCCTTATTATAAGTCGTCTAATAAGTCGTCCAGATGGAAGACTTTCCAGACGACTTAATTAAGTCGTCCGATAAGTCGTCCAGCTGGGAAGACTTTCCAGACGCCTTATTATAAGTCGTCTAATAAGTCGTCCAGATGGAAGACTTTCCAGACGACTTAATTAAGTCGTCCGATAAGTCGTCCAGCTGGGAAGACTTTCCAGACGCCTTATTATAAGTCGTCTAATAAGTCGTCCAGATGGAAGACTTTCCAGACGACTTAATTAAGTCGTCCGATAAGTCGTCCAGCTGGGAAGACTTTCCAGACGCCTTATTATAAGTCGTCTAATAAGTCGTCCAGATGGAAGACTTTCCAGACGACTTAATTAAGTCGTCCGATAAGTCGTCCAGCTGGGAAGACTTTCCAGACGCCTTATTATAAGTCGTCTAATAAGTCGTCCAGATGGAAGACTTTCCAGACGACTTATAATAAGTCGTCTGCGCAGTCTTTTGGATTGAAGTAAATACCTGACTCAAGATAGCAGCTTTCATTGATCTGCGGCCTCTGCTGCCCTCGTAAGCCAGTATCGGTGGAGACGGACTGTCTGCTCTGGGACCACCAATACTAGCACCCAATTCCGGCATAGCTGTGTACGTCTAGACCTGAAGAACTTGTATAAACCCATCCACGGTGTAACAGCCAGCAATTTCTTTGTTCCACAAAGAGTCCATCAGCACCTTAAACGCGACTCTCCCCCATGGATAATTCTCAAACCGTTCTAAATCCATCACTAGCCTTGCCAGAGTAGATCGTGTAGCGGTTGAAAACTTTCTCCCTTCAATGAATCCAGTGAAGATGGAGAGGTACGCGAGCCGCTTGCGATCTTCCCTGGACCAATCCCCGCATCTCTTCAGTGCTGCTATTATCTGATCAGTAGTTGGCCCAGCTTCCAGATGAACTCCCAGCATCCCCCAGAAAGAAACCATCTCTGGGGTAACGTCACATTTTGGTGTCTCAAGGTCCTCGATGTACTCGCAGTTTAGACCAGTGAGGTTTTCAAACTCTAACAGTGAAAACCTCAAAGGTTCTGGACCAACGAGAGACCACATCTCATACTTCTTCTTAATGTCCAGCTTGAAACTGAGCATGTAGTGAACCAGCCTTGAAGCCCAACCAAATCCCTGCTCCTTGAACTTGATGAAAACTCCCAAACTCGACTCCTTGAGCTCTTCAAATTCGTCATCAGTAAGAGCTTTCCTAAGAGCAGTATGCAACTTGCTGTTATCCGTATGATACGAAATGCTATTGTGGGCTTCTGGTTCTTCCCCTGATGTGTATAACCTACGGGGGAGTTCTGGAATATCCATCCTTTTTGTCTGCAAAATAATCAAAGACAACAATATAAGTCCAGACGACTTAGTAGACGACTTAAATTACTTACAAGTCTTCCAGTCGCAGAAGGAGTTGGAGTACTCGTCATTGCGGTTATAGATCTGAAAAAATAAACGTGAAACGGTGAGAATGAGTAAATTGATAGAGACAACGTTTTATGTTCATCTTTTCCTCGAGATTGATGACTTAGCGGCGTTAGGGTTTACAGAGAAACGGCGCTAAGGTTTACAGAGAAGAAGCGGCGGCGCTAGGGTTTAGAAGAAGCGGCGGCGCTAGTGTTTAGAACGTTGGTGACCACGGTGGCGAGGGCGACGGTTTGTTCGGAAATAGTGGAATCGGCGGCGCTAGGGTTTAGAGGAATCGGCGCGGCTAGGGTTAGAAGAAGCTGCGGCGACAACGGTGAGAATGAAGTGAGATAGATAGCCGATGTTGAGAACGATGGTTTGTTCGGAAATCGTGGGAATTCGAAATCGCCTTTGAGAGGGAGAACTGTTAGGGTTTCTGAATTTCGCGAAAAATGAAACAAAAAAAATAAAAATCACCTTATATATTGGGTAAATAATCCGGTTAGCTTTAAAATTACATTGGTAAACTTTAAGGTTTGGTCCGGTTTAGACGACTTATTCTGGCTGATAATGTACAACAGACGACTTAATATTTAGTCGTCTGTTTTCAGACGACAAAATATTAAGTCGTCCTAGACCCTAAAATGAACCCCTAAACTAAAATGACTAGATTAACTAACTAACCACGTTATAAAATCAAATTATACTTAAATAGTGTTTACTATACACAGAAATGAACACGCATAAGTAATTTTAAAAATTTTCAAAAACGGTTTTAATGCTTTCCAAAATCTAACCCTAAGAACACATACAATACTACAACATATGTTGATGAAACATAAACTAAAGAATATCATGACTCACTACTTTCACTCATCTATGCTGAAAACAATTGAAATTTGTTATATCTTAATTTATACCTCCTAAGACATATGTTAATTACATAATTCCCATTTTTCACTTATCAAAATATTTTTTACAAAATTTTTAAATTATGTTTAAGACTAACTGTCCAGACGACTTTCAGTTAAGTCGTCTGGACGACTTATTTTCAAGTCGTCTAAACAGACGACTTTCAGTTAAGTCGTCTGGACGACTTATTTTCAAGTCGTCTAAACAGACGACTTTCAGTTAAGTCGTCTGGACGACTTATTTTCAAGTCGTCTAAACAGACGACTTTCAGTTAAGTCGTCTGGACGACTTATTTTCAAGTCGTCTAAACAGACGACTTTCAGTTAAGTCGTCTGGACGACTTATTTTCAAGTCGTCTAAACAGACGACTTTCAGTTAAGTCGTCTGGACGACTTATTTTCAAGTCGTCTAAACAGACGACTTTCAGTTAAGTCGTCTGGACGACTTATTTTCAAGTCGTCTAAACAGACGACTTTCAGTTAAGTCGTCTGGACGACTTATTTTCAAGTCGTCTAAACAGACGACTTTCAGTTAAGTCGTCTGGACGACTTATTTTCAAGTCGTCTAAACAGACGACTTTCAGTTAAGTCGTCTGGACGACTTATTTTCAAGTCGTCTAAACAGACGACTTGCGAGGGGTAGAAACGTAAAAAAAATTCCGTTTTTTTGTTTGGTCACAAGGGGATATTTGTAATTTCAATAGCCTTTTAGGTTACTTTTGCCTTTGATCCAAGTTGGAGTATTGTTTTGGGTTTGACTCCAAGTTTTGAGTCACACTTGGCAATTCTCCCTAAAAACTACAAACATTTGACTCATATTTTCCTTATTTATTTTCCATGCTATGAGTCAGACTCATTTTCAAATTTATTAGACAGGTAAAAAAATTATAAATTTATTTTATTGTTTTACTATATTTAGTCAAACCTCTATTTTGTTATATTATCAATATTTTAATTCAAAGATTAATCCTTGTTTTTTATATTACAAATTTAAAAGTTTTGGGTCATGCTTTAAATTTTTGTACTTTTATAAGAATATGGTAAAAAAAAATGTTTGGGTAATATTTTTTTGAAACACTATAATATATAATATATTTTTGTAAAAATTGAAGTAAAAAGATTTTGTAAAATGCAATAGTGTTTTTAAAACTCGCCTCTGGCCTCTACAAGTCGGCACTGTCGACCAACATGTACGTCCTATAAAATATTGTTCATTTTCAAGTTCCGTTCGATATATTGAAACATAGTTATACACAAATCCATCAATTGGTGGTCTTGTTATTATGTGGAACTTTAACATAGAAACATTACAATGGGTTTAGGTTTATATGATCCAAAGCTTATGTGAGCTTAGTCTACTTGATCTGCTTCTTTTCTCTCCATTCCTTTATGCTACTTTCTACCTTGGCGTTCACGCGAGCTTGAAAACCTGGATATGGCTCATACCCGAAAACCAATTGAAGAATCTGTATTCATTCACACAATTCCACATTAGCTTTCCATGTTTTTTGAGTACAACAACAGCAGAAAGAATTTAGTTGGAGAGAAAGAAAACAAAAACAACTTCACCTCAAGTAACACGAAGAAAGGAGCCATTAGAAAAGCTTGGGCTAGATTGTCTAATAGCGCAGGTGCTCGTTTCTGTTAAGAGTAGACAAGAAATCAACAATACCTGTTTTAGGCCTCGTGAAAACTGATGAGATGTGACAAATAAAAAACAAGGGCTAACCTCGAATAATCCATGGCCAAGAAACTGCCCGGTCCAACATAACAGCTGAGATGCTAATCCAACCTAAGAAAATACAGGGAAAATTGTTATAGTGTCTACAAAACAGATGGATTTCGAATAGGGAATCCATAACAGACTAATCAAATGATCCAAAACATGAAACACACACGCACACATGGATGCACATGCTCTCATAAATACACTCCTCCTCCAAGAAAAAGACAAAACTTTTTTTTACATTCAGACAAAAGAGAGAAAAAGATTAAACCTTTACGGCAAGAGAAGGTCCTAATCGATCAGCGAGGACACTGGAACCAACCCAGCAAGCGAAACACATGAGAGCCGCTACGAACCCAGATTTTTTATCCAAACAGATGTAGAACAGAGCATACGCCACCGTGACGACAAACCCAACGTTTAACCTCAGAACGCCGTCGAGGGTCATCGACTGAGGAAACCCTAATTGAGAAAGGTCGTAAATTGGGGACGCGGGGTAGAGGAGAAGCAAGGCTGTGAAGACGATTGGCCATACGAAGATGATGTGGATTACGATGTTGATTGGGTTGCTGTGGTAAGCGCCGTAGAAGGCGAAGTGCTTCTCCAGATCGAGCAATCCCATCATGCAAAGAGAGAATTTTGTTTTCGCTAAGAGAGAGAGAGAGAGATGTTGATAATGCGTTGAAAGGGGAAGTTGGGTGGGGGATTGAAATAGTATCGTCGCCTTCGCTTAAACAGGAAGATTTACAGAGAGACACGGAAAGAAGACGATAAAGGTACGATTTTTATGCTAACATGCGCTTTTGCCTTAAATGAACATGTACTGTCATTGCTATTATGCGCTTTTTAGATGGTGAACGTGTTCTGGCATTGCTGTTTTGCGCATATAGAGAGTTGATTATCCGCGAGGGGAAAAGACCGAACCGGCAAGTTTGATTTCTGACTGGACGAACCTGTCATTGCTAACTTGCGCAGATGGGATGTAACTGATAATACATGGGATGTATACAAACGTGGATGGTTTGGTTATGTGGATATATCTTACCAATTTAAGGCAATTACCGTTACTCGTTATCTCTTGTATTGTAGCCTAAGCAGATTTCTTAAACATTTTTTTTCCTTATATAAATGATGTAATGATTTGCTAAATGGAACACTTGAGGAGGAAGGAATATGAAGGTTTGTTTGTCTTAAGCTTCTGGGCCTCTTTGGGCTGCATTTTATTGAAAGTCTTATCTCTCTTGGTTCAACTTGGGTTTTTGAAAGACAAGTTAAAAAAAAAAAAAAAAAAACTTGGGTTCTACTGATACATGGGAATTTTTATAATGGGCCTCAGTAATCTTAAGCCTTCTTTCCTCTTTACATACAATACGAAAGTTCAGTAGAAAAATACAAATTATTTGGCTATGTGTAAGTAATCATTTCTAACTACGAATTTAATAATGAAGCTCCTTGTTCTTGTTGTGATCTCGGCTGCACATAGACGGTTGTGTAAGCCGCCGACGAGCAGTGTGATTGCGGATGCACAAAGACGTTTGTGTAAACCGCCAACGAGCAGTATGATTACGGGTGCACAAAGACGTTTGTGTAAGCCGCCAACAAGCAATGAGATTGTGGAGGTACAAAGACGTTTGTATCAGTCGCCGACGCGCAGATTCTGGGAGTACAAAGATGGACTACTGTACGTCTGGAGATATACATATATCCTTATGAGGAAATGCGGGGTGCATAGAGTAGCATGTACTATCAGCGCACTGGATGTTTTATGTGGTGTATTAGACACTGTGGTTGTTTCATGCTAGAGCTATGCCTACATGGTCGTAGTGCTATGTACTGAATCAGTGGTTTGCTGTTTAGCATCCCATACCTTACGGAGTAACTCTCTTGTTACTCACCCCTCTTTATTTCCCTTGCAGGTGAACATGACGAGTAGTTGAATATGTGGACGGATTTGTGTCTTGGGATCGTTGTATTTTATTTCGGTTTTAATTAATTTCTCGATTTAATGTATTTGGTTTTAAATTATAAACTTGTTTTATTTGGAAATTATTTGATTAAAAGGTTTGACATTTTATTCGGTTTTATAAATCGGTTTAATTTGTTATTTTTCGGTTAGTAACACACAGTTTCCGAGAGAGGACGAGACGGGTGTTACAAATATGTTATATATTAGATCTGGTACGAACTATATCCGAAAATCTACCCCAAAAAAACAGAGAATTGTTTTAGAGTTTTTAATACCAAGTAGCTTTCGGGAAAGAAGAAAGAAGAGAACGAATCAACAGGACCGAGTCCTTTTGGTCTCTCTTCTTCATTACGCGCCAACGAAGACTTGGCTGTTTTTCTTCCACATGTGCAGTGCATTGCATTGACCTAGTCTCCCGTCACAGCCCCCATCTTTTAGAAGATATCCACGTGGCTCCCACTAGTGTCTCATTCTCGACCTCAAATATAACAGCCCCGTAACTGGGATTTTAAACTACCCCCATTGCAGATCTTGTATCATTTAGATGGATTATTTTATTACTCCTAGACGTGTACACTGCGTGTTCTGTGACGAGAAAACAAAAAGAGAAAGAAAAAAAAGATAATCTAAAGCAGTGAGAACACAACAAATCAAGTTTAGCTTTTCGTCAGACGTTTCTTTTGATACTTGTTTTATAATGATGAAAAACATTAAAACAATAGACTCACAGGCAGCAAACAAAAACAAAAAAAAGGGTAAAATGATAATATAATGTACTATAGTATTGAAGTGTTATTTATAAAGCAAATATTAAAATACGCGGTCATTATTATCGCTTTATAAACTCATCTCTCCTAGCATTCACCAATCATCATCACTCTCTCAACGAAAAAGAACCAACCTAACTTTTTCGGTTAAAACAGTTTGAACTTGGCATCTCCACTGAGAATGCCAGCAACTGGCTTTCAAGGGATCATTCGGGAGGTCGTTACTAACTTCACGGCGAGACCAAGCCGACTCAACCCACCACCAAGAACCAACCAACATGGAAGCTGAGCTCGACTCTTTCCAAAGACAAGTCGCCGAGAAGTTCAACGACCTCAACGCCTCCTCCGGTGAGATTCTCTCCCTCTCATGGATCGGAAAGCTCCTCGACTCCTTCCTCAGCTGCCAAGACGAGTTCCGAGCCATCGTCTTCAACCACCGCTCGCTGATCATCTCCAAACCTCCGACGGACCGTCTCCTCTCCGATTACTTCGAACGGACCGTCAAAGCCCTCGACGTCTGCAACGCGATCCGCTACGGAATCGAGCGGATCCGCCAGTGGCGGAAACTCTCCGACATCGTTATCTCGGCTTTACACAGTCGCCGTCTTATCGGAGAAGGTCAGCTCCGGCGAGCTAAGAAGGCTCTGGTCGATTTAGCGATCGGAATGCTCGACGAGAAAGATCAGTCCTCGAACGCGTCTCATCGCAACCGTTCGTTCGGGAGAACTAAAGACAATCACAACCGTTCGATTGTCTCGAGATCTCTCTCGTGGAGCGTCTCGAGATCGTGGTCAGCTTCCAAGCAGTTACAAGCGTTGGCGAATAATTTAACCGCGCCTCGGCAAAACGACGTCGCGGCGAGTAACGGTTTAGCTGTACCGGTTTATACGATGGCGTCGGTTTTGTTGTTTGTGATGTGGGTTTTGGTGGCTGCGATTCCGTGTCAGGACCGTGGGTTGCAAGTGAACTTCTCTGTGCCGAGGCATTACCAGTGGGCGGTTCCGGTTATGTCGTTGCACGATAGGATTGTGGAGGAATCGAAGAGGAGGGATAGGAAGAATTGTTGTGGGTTGCTTATGGAGATTGATCGGATTGAGAAGAGTTCGAGGGTTATGAGTGAGTTGGTTGATTCGATTCGTTTTCCGTTGAGTGAGGAGAAGGAGGTTGAGGTGAAAGAGAGAGTTGAGGAGTTTGTGGAGGTTCATGAGGTTTTGAAGAAGGGGTTGGATCCGTTTGAGAGGAAAGTTAGAGAAGTTTTTAATCGGATTGTTCGAAGTAGGACGGAGAGTCTTGATTCTCTTTGTTAATGATGTTCTTGTCTCGAACATGTTTGTCCTGATAGGGTTTACTTGGTTAATGTTTATAGTGTTAAAGTTTGTTGATAGATAGAGGTTCAATTTATTTTATGTGCGGTAAAAACTGTTTTATTGATATCGTACTCTATTACATTTAAAAGAATCAATCGCCCAATATTTTGCAACGAGTATTCCATGACCACAATTCACTATGAAGTATAAGGCCTTGGATTAATATCATTATCTCATATGTACAAACTCGATCTACCATGTAGATCTTCAGAATCTTTTTGTTAGGTAGATCTCAGCTTCTTGTGTTGGAAGAAGTGACTCTTCCTGTAAGAATAGCTCAACCACCAAATCAACTCTATGGATCGAAGGGTTTGAACGGACCAAACTTTAAATGCAAATAAGCAGAAACTAAGTTTATAGACAAATTATAAACAATTTACAGTTTCTTTCAGACATCACTGAAAATCTGATTGTACGTGCAATTGTAAAATTATATCATTGGCAAAAGCAACAACCAAACAAACAATATTGATCACTTGAAACTGAAAATGCAAAGGAAAAACAATTTAAAGATTATAAGTTAAGTGCATCAGAGAGATTCCCATTTAGACATTAGTCATCATTTCGGAGAATCTCTGATGTCCCTGTCTTTTCATCGTCACTTGCACCAATCAATTAAAACCTCTACTAAAACAGACATTAACATCCAATGGAGTCAAAAGAACTGTAACATACTTATCATCTTGATAAGTAATTAAAAAATACTAGGTAAAAACTGAAAAATCTAGGATATTACGTAACATGTGCATCAGAGAGATTCCCATTTAGACATTAATCATCATTCTCAATTTTCCTAACCGGAGAATCTCTGATGTCCCTGTCTTTTCATCGTCACTTGCAATAATCAATCAAGAACTCTAGAGAAAAAAGCAAAACATCTCTAGTGAAGCCAAAAGAACTGTAACATACTCAACATCTTGATACTGAATTAATAAAAAAAAAAAGACTAGGTCAATATTGAAAACTCCTGGATATAATTTATAACATGTGCATCAGAGAGATTCCCATTTAGACATTAATCATCATTCTCATCTCCTAACAAAAGGAGATTCTGATGTCCCTGTCTTTTCATCGTCACTTGAACTAATCCATGAAAACCCCCCAAAGGAAACCAAATCAGAACACAAGTTACACAAAGGAACTTCAAAAACAATTCAAGCTCAAGAGCAAAAGCTATACATAATCAAGAAAAGAGATATTAGCTAGATGTGGTAGCCTCAGATTTGATTACTTTTTTCCCAGAGATTAATCTCTCAAAGTATATTTAACACCATCACAGGCATCAAGAACAATCAAAGACAGCAGAAAAAACAACGAGACCATAGTAAGATCGAATCTTTCGGAAACCTCGAGCCTCAAGACAAAACATTGTACAAAACTTGTGGTCTAGAGAAGAATATTATATACAAGAACAGAGGCGGTGTTAAAATTAGGGCAGAGACAAGTTTGAAGGTACTAATGGGCTTTGACATACTGTGGCCCAACTAGCATGAAATTTAACTGATTTGAGGCAATGCCGGTTTATGTCTACTTTGGAAAGCAATTTGATTAAACAAAACCGGTTCTCTCTCTCTCTCTACAGAGAGCACACAATTCTGTTGGTGGACGTTTAAGTTTCCCGCGAAATCCAAGCTTCTCCCTTCGTCTGCTTTTGTGAGCTTTCTCTCTGTTCCACCATTAAACTTCCTTTTTCTCTTATTCAACTTTTTTCCTTCTTCTTCTTTCTTGGGACAATCTCTTTTAGTGCTTTTTTTTTTTTACATTCGTCCTCCAGAGCTCATTTTTTTTCTCTGTCTCTGCTGCAAAATAACCTTTTTAAATCTTCCGTTACAGTGAATTTTGTTCTCTAGAGAGAGAGAGACTCTATGTCCAAGTTTAGACGTCTCCATATTCAAAGCTTTGGATGTTTTCTTTCTTCTGCTTGATCATTTGCTAAATAACTCATTAAACGATAAAGTTTTTTTTTTTTGAAGCGTTGAGTCACCTGCATAGAGAACAAAGTGAGTACTATTCGAAATAAAAACTCATCCTTTTGTGTTTTTTTCTGTTCATGTGGTTTTGATGCAGTTAAGTTTTTTTAACAGGATGGGTAGGGTTAAGTTGAAGATTAAACGGCTTGAGAGCACAGGCAACAGGCAAGTTACATACTCAAAGAGAAAAAGTGGGATTTTGAAGAAAGCTAAAGAGTTATCCATTTTGTGTGACATTGATATTGTCCTTCTTATGTTTTCTCCTACCGGAAAGCCTACCGTTTTCCATGGAGAACACAGGTAAGAAAAGTGTCAAAAAAACATTCGTTCTCAATATAGGATTTGTCAAAAAAAAAAAAAAATTCTCAATATAGGTTTCTTTTACAGATTTTGGTTTAGGAACTCATAAAGTTGTTTATATGGATTCAGATAGAATGTGGTGGTTGGATAATAAGAAATAGTATTAATAGATGGATTTAGGAACTCTATTTTCCTGCAACTAACTGATTTTACATGGTTTCTTACAGTTGCATTGAAGATGTTATTTCTAAGTTTTCACAGTTAACTCCACAAGAAAGGACAAAAAGGTATGGTAAGCATTATGATTTTTTTTTTAAATGGATTGATGTAATTTGTTGCTAGGAGACTAAAATAAAAGTATCTTGTTTTTTTGACATATCAGGAAATTGGAGAGCCTTGAAGTAAATAAAAAAAAAAACTCACTGCATTTCCTCCTTTATACATCCTCTTTGTTTGATTTGTTTGAACACACAAATTTGAGCTTATTTGTTTTGCTCGGTTACAGGCATTGAAGAAGACTTTTAAGAAACTTGATCATGATGTAAATATACACGAGTTTTTAGGAGCAAGGTAACAGCATGAATTCTTATAATCTAATAACCATACTTTTGTCATTTATAAGCCTATGGGATATCTGAAATGTTGTCTTCTTTCTATCTTGCAGGAATCAAACTATTGAGGTTGTGTATCGACCATCATTGGTTCTTGGATTTTGTTAGATACTTTTAAACCTCTCTAAGTCAGATTGCTAAAAAAATTGTTAACCTTGCCACATGACAGGGTCTAAGTAACCAAGTAGCCATTTCCCAAGCTCAGCTTATGGAGTGTCATAGGAGGCTAAGGTGTGAATCTTCTTTAGTTTATTGAGTTTTCAAGTGTCTTAAAAATCTAGTTTCAGTCATATTATGAATCTTCATATTTCTTGTGGCTGCTTTCAGTTGTTGGACGAACATCGATAGAATAGAAAACACTGAGCACCTCAATTTATTGGAAGAATCATTGAGGAAATCTATTGAAAGAATCCAGTTTCACAAGGTTTGTTATTTTTTATTTTCCTATTTCACTTAATCAAATAGACCAAAGATTCATGATTTCATTTCACATTTCTGAATTTCATATGGAATTAAATAACCAAAGATGGTTTCCTTCTATGCAGGAACATTACACAAAGAACCAACTTTTGCCATTAGATTGTACAACAACACAGGTTAAAACCATTCGTCTCCTTTCCTATCTCTGTCTTCATCAGAACAATTCTTAACAAGTGTTAAACTGCAGTTTCACAGCGGGATACAGTTGCCGTTAGCAATGGAAGGTAATAAAAGTATGCAAGAAGCTCACTCGATGTCTTGGCTTCCTAATAACGATAACCAAGAAACAATATTACCTGGTGAATCCAGCTTTCTTCCTCATAGGTAAGAGTCTATAACTCACAATATATACAAACTTTTTACTTTGAATGCTCTCTTAAGTAATGCTATGCTGATTTGAAAACAGAGAGATGGAAGGTGTGAATCCTATTTACTCAAACGGCTTTTTTGAGTCTGTAAAACAAGAAGATCAGATGTGTAGCAACCAAGGACAGCAGTTTGAGCAGTTAGAACAACAAGGACACGGTTGTTTGGGCTTACAACAGATTGGGGAAGAGTTTTCATATCCTACATCATTTGGTACTACTCTTGGAATGGACGAAGATCAAGAAAAGAAGATAAAATCTGAAATGGAGTTGAACAACTTGCAACAACAACAACAGCAGCAGCAGCAAGATCCTTCATCAATGTATAATCCAACAGCTAATAATGGTGGCTGCTTTCAAAACCCTCATGATCAATCCATGTTTGGCACTGATCATCATCATTATCATTATCAGCATCATCAAAATTGGGTTCCAGGTTCAATGTTTGGTCAAGCATCTTACAACCAGGTCTGTGTGTTCTCACCTTCCATAGGAACTCTCTAACTAAGTGATCCACCAAACTAAATATGTCTCTGTATATTTGGTGATTGCAGCAACCAAACTAATAACTACGGAGAGCGCTCATCATGTAACATATACTATGGATGATGACTTTACGTATGACCAAGGACGAGTTTGAGCCATTGTTGTAATATATAGAGGGAGTGTGTATATGTGTTTGTATGTATGAGAAGCTTATGTCATATACTCAAGAGGAGTTTTAGACATTTTGTATATAAGAGATCATATACTATTTTGTAAAACTGATAAAATATAATCAATATGTATAGTTTCTTTATAGATGTTGTTTAAGTGTTTGAGACAACAAAAGATGGTATGATGTTACACAACACTAGGTAATAATCCGCGTCTTGCGCGGAATGTGATTATTAGTTTTGTTATTTTTTAATAAGGAGACATTAATCTATTTAATCTAGATATCAGTTTGGTTTTAGGTTGTTTTTTGGTTTTTAATCTCTTAAAATATAACTATCATTTTAAATCAGTATTTATTTGGTTTGTTCGGTTAAAATGTTTGATGTTTTTGGTTTTTTTCATGTGATAATCAAAAATTACTATTTTTTTTTTGTTTTCATGTTATGAATCTTAGATAGTCGTGATGTCAAATCAATGGTTTCATATTACAGTTTCTAAACAGATAATAGTTAAAAAAAAAAAAAAAAATTATTAAAACAAATCATTTTACTACAATTTGGTCGATAGTGAAAGAAGCATAAAGAAAAATAATATTTTAACTTCCGAGTTTTTATGGTCTGGCCCAGAGTTAAATACACACAAAGCAAAGGTTTCATGGAAGGATTGCTGTAAACCCAAGGAGGAGGGAGGCTTGGGTCTGCGGTCAATCAAGGAAGCCAATGATGTTGCGTGTTTAAAATTAGTATGGCGAATCATCTCATTTCCTTCATCATTATGGGTCAAGTGGATAAACAGATATCTGATACGCAAGAACTCTTTCTGGTCAGTCAAGGAAAGAAGCTCTCTCGGGTCTTGGATGTGGAAATTTTTTTTAAAGTACAGAGACAAGGAAGCTACTCTTACGAGAATAAATGTTAACAATGGTCGTTCTACTTACTTCTGGTTCGCTACTTGGTCTTCTCATGGCAGACTAATAGACAAAACCCATGGTCGTGGAACAATTGATATGGGAATCAGACTGAATGACACAGTGGAGAAGGTAGTGTTGTCCCACTGTAGACGAAGGCATAGGGAAAACGTGTTTAACGTAATTGAAGAAGAGATTTTGTCTGTTCGCACGAGAGGTTTAACTCAGAGTGAGGATGTGAGACTTTGAAAAACAGGGGATGATACATATAAAACAGAGTTTAGCTCCAAGAATACATAGAAGCTAATTCGGCCAGCACGCACAAAGGTTGACCGGTATCGCGGGATTTGGTTCCCCTACAATACCCCTCGATACTCTTTCACAGCTTGGGTTGCGCTTTTGAACAGATTACCCACAGGAGATAGAATTTCCCTATGGCACACGGGCGTTTCAACAGTCTGCAGTCTCTGTCCTGACCTCACTGAAACACGAAACCATCTGTTTTTCAATTGTAAATTCTCGGAGGAAGTTTGGAAGAGCCTACTCATAAGCTCCTATCTTTGGATTACACAACTGAATGGGGAGAGATCATTCGGCTCCTAACAGAGCAGACCAGGAACAAGACTCGGCTCTTTCTAATCAGATATGTGTTTCAAGCAGCACTAACACACAAAGGCCATGGAAACATGATTTTCAGTTAGATGATTCTTGAGCTTATTTTTCATCTTTTTTAGCAAACACTTCAGCTACAGTTACGGTCATTGTACAAAAGATTTTTTTTTTTTGAATGAATTTAACATTCATTTAAAAAAAAGTATATAAAGATGGTTGATAAATATATATAGATATTGTTAATTAATATTAAATGACATTTTTTTTCAAAGTAATACATGAAAAATGAAATTCTTTAAATGAAATTATTTAAAAACAAAAATATTGTACAATTTATATAAACTATAATATATAACTTATATATAAGGGAGAATTGCCAAGTGTGACTCAAAACTTGGAGTCAAACCCAAAACAATACCCCAACTTGGGTCAAAGGCAAAAGTAACCTAAAAGGCTATTGAAATTACAACTATCCCCTTGTGACCAAACAAAAAAACGGAATTCTTTTTACGTTTCTACCCCTCGCAAGTCGTCTGTTTAGACGACTTGAAAATAAGTCGTCCAGACGACTTAACT
>NC_027755.1:22208387-22219422 GCF_000695525.1 Brassica oleracea var. oleracea
AAAAAAAAAAAAAAAAATGTTAATGGCATTTTCGTAGATAAAGTGCAGGTGTGGGGTTAAAATCTCAAAAAAAAAAGGAGTCAAAAGAAAAGGTTAGTTTTCTGTTTGACTCCAAGTTTTGAGTCACTTTTGCAAAAAGCCCTATATATAATTCTTTAAATACATATGTGTATATATATATATATACGCATATAACAAATCAAATTGGATATTCGTTTCTATAAATATTGATATTTGTGATTTTCTTTTTTTTTTTACGGATATTGCATTTTAGTATTTGATTTGTTTCGTAAAGTAACGGATATCCGTATTTTTCGATTCGAATCAAAACGGATAACGAATCGAATCAAAATTTATGAATAATTTGTTCAGCTCTATTCGTAGACAGTAAAAATAACGTAAATAAGAACCATGCATGTGAGTTTTATATTAAAAAAAAAACATAAAGTACATAGCGTGAACATATTTATGTAGAGTTTGTGATGTGCTCCGGTTCGTGGATCAGTCCATTGGAGCCGATCAGTTCATCGGAGCCGACCAGCATGGAGATCAGGACGTTCTGAACAATTTTACCGAGATTCGTTCATCCGACCGTACCGATCAGACTGACCGAGCCGTCCCGTGTGCGTCCCGATTGGAGCTTCGGCTGGAACCACGACCAGACAACCGAACTGACCATGCCGGAGCTCGTCTTCCCCGACCAACTCAACATTCTAAGAGCCATGGTCGAGCCAGACTTAGCTTGGGTCGTGAAGAAACCAAAGACGTACATGCATTCTCATCCGGTGGACCATCCGGACAGTCCCGCAAGCATTCTTATCTTTACCCCGTGCATCCATCTGGTTCGGATGAACCTGAACATTATCTGAAGGGCCATCTTTGACCAATCTGCATGGAAGACTCAGTCTTTGACTCATTAATAATATTCTAGTCAATGTTTCTATTTTCTATGTCTTGTTTTCCCACAATTCTCTTTAATTCTCTTTGACTACAAGTAGTATAAATATGTAATCTCTTCCATGAATAAAATAAGTTTATGGTTTTTGAGTTTATTTTTGTTTTTTTCTCTGAGTGAGAGAGAGAGTTCTTTAGCTAGTTCATTGGTGTGAACCGGCTTGTTGATTTGGTGGTCAACCAATTCATCTTTCTGTGTTGTTTGGTGGTTAGCCAACACATTCATTCTTTCTTTGGTGGTTAGCCTTAGATCGTGGATATATCAAGAGCCATTCCGCATCTCTTGACGATTCTTTCAATCCATCTCAGTTCCAAAAGTGTCATTTGCCTTCTCGGATCATATCCAACACCCAGCTAAAGTGATCCTTCAATCTAGGACGTATCAAGTGGTATCAGAGCCACTTTGGCTGGTTTGTTTTCATTTCATCTTTTCATCTTCTCATCTCGCCACGATTTTCTTTTCTTATTTCATGTTGGATCCGGGCTGTACTTTTACTCCATTGTGATCGCCTTTAAGAAAACAATATAAAAAGAAAAAGAAAAAAAGAGTTAATGTTTTAGGCTTGAATCACTTCTGAAGAGAAATCCAGGGGGAGTGGTGGAAGAAAAACCCTGCTGACTGAAGAGAAACCCAGCCTTAGGACAGTTAAGACGGATCCATGTCAAAAATCTCTTCATCTTTCTTTCTCTTTTCTTTTTCCCACAAAAGTTTGTTTTGGGTTTTGATTGCTGTATTTTGACTGCTTATTATCCTTTGAACCAGTGGAAAGAACTCTGAGTGATCACCTAAAAACTGTGAGCTAAACACTTTGAGAGTGTGAGGATTTTTATTTGCTAACTATTTTGTTAAGTGTTTTCAGGATGTTTGGACTTCTCAAGAAATCAAAACCACAACAAGACATTTACTTTCCTTTTAAAACCATGTTAGAAAAAGAACAAATGATTTTTGGAAATAAGAAACAGTTTGCTTCTAATGGGTTTGATTTTGTGCAGAAACAAAGAAACCGACGGAAGAGACAAAACATGTTCGATGATGATGAGAAGTGGGTCAGAAGTGGTGATCGTCCCTTCACCAAAGCCAAGAGAAGCAACCGTGATGTGTTTGATTAGAATGAGCTTCAGACTTACGTCAGCTTGGAGAAGATGTTGCATAAGGCAATTCATGCTATCCGGCAACTCAAAAAGAAGGGAAACACCAACGCTTCTCCTTCACCAAAACAACAAAGTAATTTTTTTTCTCTTTCAAATTCTGATTTGAAAACTAATGTGTTGTCTTCTGATAAAAGAAAAGCTGTGAAACCCACAAGCAAAGCTCATTCTACCAGGTGCCTCAAAGGCCATAGGATCGGTCATTATGCTAACAAATGTCAAAAGCAAAGACCGTTGGTGACTTTGGAGAATGAGAACGTTGAAACCGAGCCAGAAAAGGAAGACCAATTGCCAATATTCGATGACATCACATATTAGCCAATGGAGGGGCTAGATGAAGAACAAATTCGTGGTCATCAAGCCAACCAAGAAGAATCATCTTCCAATCAAAAAACAGACCGAACTCAAGGTGAGCATTGTGTTGATTATGGTTCTTTTGCTTATAATCATTTTCCTTTTAATGTTTCAGATTTGAGGACAAATCTTTTTGAAGAGGAAGGGAATGATGTGCCCCGGTTCTTGGATCAGTCCATTGGAGCCGGCCAACATGGAGATCAGGACGTTTTGAAGAATTTTACCGAGGTTCGTTCATCCAACCGTACCGATCAGACTGATCGAGCCGTCCCGTGTGCGTCCCGATTGGAGCTTCGGCTGGAACCACGACCAGACGACCGAACTGACCGTACCGGAGCTCGTCTTCCCCGACCAACTCGACATTCTAAGAGCCACGGTCGAGCCAGACTTAGCTTGGGTCGTGAAGAGACCGAAGACGAGCATGCATTCTCATCCGGCGGACCATCCGGACAGTCCCGCAAGCGTCCTTATCTTTACCCTGTGCATCCATCTGGTTCGGATGAACCTGGACATTACCTGAAGGGCCATCTTTGAACAATCTACATGGAAGACTGAGTCTTTGACTCATTAATAATATTCTAGTCAATGTTTCTATTTTCTATGCTTTGTTTTCCCACAATTCTCTTTAATTTTCTTTGACTACAAGTAGTATAAATATGTAATCTCTTCCATAAATATAATAAGTCCATGGTTTTTGAGTTTATTTTCGTTTCTTCGCTGAGTGAGAGAGAGAGTTCTTTAGCTAGTTCATTGGTGTGAACCGGCTTGTTGATTTGGTGGTCAACCAATTCATCTTTGTGTGTTGTTTGGTGGTTAGCAAACACATTCATTCTTTCTTTGGTGGTTATCCTTAGATCGTGGGTATATCAAGAGTCATTCCTCATCTCTTGACGATTCTTTCAATCCATCTCAGTTCCAGAAGTGTCATTTGCCTTCTCGGATTATATCCAACACCCAACTAAAGTGATCCTTCAATCTATGACGTATCAGTTTGGCTGAGAAACTCTATACATGTGACATTCATTCTGCTTCTTCCTTTGGTGGTTAGCTTTAGATCGTGGGTATATCAAGAGCCACTCCGCATCTCTTGACGATCCTTTCATTCCATCTTAGTTTCAGAAGTGTCATTTGCCTTCTCGGATCATATCCAACACCCAGCTAAAGTGATCCTTCAATTTAGGACGTATCAGTTTGGCTGAAAAACTCTATACATGTGACATGTGTCCAAATTACTGTGAACACATTTATTACAATGCTTTTACATTTGACATGTGTCCAGTTTGATGCGAACGTATTTATTACGATGCTTCTAATTTAATATATAGTGGATAATTCCCAAGAACAAAAACAAAAGGGTAGAATTAAAAATATATTAAACAAAGCTTCATTACCACAATAAGTAACTCTAAGTCAAATCTATAATCTTGTAGATTTTTTTTTTGCAACCGATGGAGCACTTATAGGTCATCATTCTTCACATTCACATGGTAACTCGACAAGACACAATGGACAAACATAATTAGTCTCAAACCACTTTACGGTACACTCAACGTCAAGATAATCCGGAACAAGATCCAGCCGAACTTTCAAAGCACATCCAGGAGAATACTCACTACTTGTGGGACAAGTTACTTCATCAACATACATAATTAGCTTCATTATCGCATCATAGATAAGATCGTCGTTGATTCCAGCTTCCATCAAGAAGTAATTCAAGTCCTCTTTGCTTTTACACTCGTCATGATTCTCATCATCTAGGAAGTCTTTGGCGAGCGAGAGAGTCGTGAATGTCAAGTTTTTATCTTCGCCAAAGATCGTGGCCGTGACTCTGATTGTGCCAGCATCTTCTAGTTCAGGATTGTAACTGATTTTGTGGGAGAATTTGCTTCTCATGACTAGTTATGCAAACACTCTCGGTTAAATCGAAGGAAGAGGGTTATACACAAATTTTTATTGTTGTTCGTAGTCGCTCTCGATGATCTTGATTTTGCTTTGAGTGAGTTATATACTTATATTTATAGTAGAGGGGCTACTACATTGTTTATCAGGAGAACCTTTTTAGTCGGTGATCTAATTGTGCTTTTAGTTGGGTATTTACCCAAGCAATTTCCTTTTCTTTCTTTTTTTTTTAAGACGAGAGTACAGTTTCCTTTTTTAGACGAGTGTAACAATTTCCTTTTTTTTTACTTACAATTTCCTTATTTTCTTAAGAATTTCTATGTTTGACAACCACTATCTAAGAACATTTAAATCGCTCAAGTATATCAAATAGATTTCTGAGCGTGGATAAGATATAGAATTCTAAGATATATTTTGACCAAAAAAAGAATTCTAAGATATATATCCTCACATATTATTGAATCAGTTTTCTGACAAAATTAGCATATAATGAAATTGTTTCTAAAATAACACTTACTAAAAATAAAAATAAATAAATATACATTTCATATTTTAGTTTAAATTTATTGATTAGTTTTTAGAGTTTATTATTTAAATAGTGAGGTGAAATTGAGGTTTAGAAATTAAAGTGATTTAGATTTTTCTTGTTAAATGAGTGTTATTTTGAAATTTTTTATTGGTGTTATTTTTAGACTAAATTTATTTTTAAAAAATGCTACAAATTTGGAGATTTGCCCATTTAATAATCTCCTTTGAACCGACACTTTAAAATGATTTAGAATCAGTTGAATGCTTCTTGAACCAGAGTCCAATGCTAGATTGAACCGAGAGCATAGAACCATAACAAAAAGACTAACATAGGAATAAACTATATATGATTTTGCCAAGTCGCAAAGCTTTAAACAATATCGCTACCTAGTTCTCAATCTCATTCACCATTCATCAATTCATACGCCAACTCAAAACGACGCGATGAACAAACATGACTGCTTACAAGCCTGTACATAACATAGATTCATCGTCAAACTTAAGTCTAGATGGTACAATTAAACTATTCCAAACAAATCGTGCACTTATTAGTCAATCTAGTCTTGTTGTGTATTTTACTGATCAAAGAGAAGATGATGTCATGTGGTTGACGTAGACATGACAAGTCTTCTCTTTCTCTTATGGTTAGCCTTGTAACAAGCTTGTCTCAATCTCTTTGTCTTATCCTCATATTCCAAATCTGGAGACTCCTTCATCCTTTTCTTCTCCTTCGTGAGCTTTTCCAATTTTTTTCTTTGCTCATCTGCGTTCCCTTCCCCTTTCTCCAACTTCTCCTGTTTCAGTTACAAAGGTAGTCACATCAAAATTCGTTCATCTCCTATATTGGCTAAGTAGAAGGCTAATAGTGGAAATATGTAGCTGGTTAGATTCGAACCCTGACCTCGACCCACTTTAACTCAACCATTGAACTATCACTACTTGGTTACAACATCAAAAGTTCACTAAATTACAAAACTTAAAATATGAAAAAAAAAACAAAAAAACCATACAATATATGATTCCTACTTAATCCCTAGAGAGCTTTGTGTTGTTTTTTGAAGAAAAATCTGTAGGAACTTCACAAGTTACAACTTAATCGTAGTATAAGTATGGGATAGTTCATATATATACCTTGACATTCTCGATGAGATTATCTAGGCTCATGAACTTACGATGAGGCCAACGCTGAATACCCAAGTCACGACATTTCTTCTTCAAAAGAGTTAAACCAATGTTAAGCTCCTTAGCCGCTTGAGCTATTGGCATGTCATAGTACAATGAGATGGTTTCCTTCGACAATGGCTTTGCAGCATAGCTACTATAAGCACATTCTTCTCTGACTCTTTTCTTGATAGTTTCAGTCTCTTTCACCAAATCAAAATCTTCTCTTTGATGTTCATCAAACACTGACTCTTTTTCAGTCCATGAAACAGAACCGTAGTCGTTAAGTATATCTGTATAAGCAAAAAGATAAGAGTTAGAAATGCTTACATGAACACATGAGAGTCTAAATACAATATAATGCATGTATATATACCTTCATGAGAGACGATGGAGATGGGTTCAAGATCAGGTAAAGCCAGAAAGCTTGAGGCAGATGGAAGATAATAATCATAGTTGCCAGAGGAAATAATTTCATCTTCCAATCCAAAGAAATTATTGGTAAACTCGCTGCATTAACGTGCACACAACATTAAGTATGGATCAATAAAAAAAAGAAGTATAAACATGTAAAAAGAGGGCTCGTGGTCAATATTTTTACCTTTGATAAGAGAAATACTCTAGAAACGAGAATGGCTTATCTTCTTTGCCAAATACCTTATCACACTCCAAATTGCTAAACGAGTTCATCATCATTAATATGATCACTAATCAGATAAAGAAAGAAAGAGGTGTAGATAAAAATATACTGGTAGATATGGAAAGAGAAGGTATGCAAGTGAAGTTATAGAACTCTACGGGAAAAGTGGGCATTGACGGCTAATTGATTGCCCTGTAAAATTTGGAGTTACGAGAGAGATATAAAATAATTAATGCTAATTAATGCCAATAAGAGGGACGTTTTTAAGATTAATTCATAAAAATAGAATTATCTTTTTAAAATCTCTGCATGCAGCAGCATGCATATGATTATGAGTTGATAAGATCTCTTCTCCTTTTTCTCACGTTCCAAAAATATTGTCTAAAATATACAGTATAAATCAGTTTACACACATAAGTTATGTAGAACTATGTCTACTCGCGTTGTGTGACAATTATAGTTTGTTGTCTGTACGTTTAGTTCTATTAGATTTCCCACGCTATTAGTAATGATTATTTATATCTGACCGATATCTAATCGTAGTTCATTTGATCCTCTGGGTGGGTCCATATTATACGTCATTAATTAAGTTCCTAAAACTATTTAGATTTAAAGAGAGAATTATTTCAGGTTTACGACTTTTTCTATGTATTTTACATGAAAACAAAATAAACATACTGGTTGGAAAAGAATTAACATACTATAGTTATAACCAGTTATGCTACAAGTTGTAACGTACGGTACCAATCAAGAATTTAACTGTTGAACTAAAAAATAACTGATGTTACAATAATCTTTGTTGCGGCTTAAAAGTAACCGTTAATAATAATTCTACATTTTCCAAATACAAAATAAAACGGTTAAGATTAATTTACGATGAGAAACTGATTTTGTGCAACTTATTTTTGTACTGCAATTTTTTCGGTTGTGTGTTATTGCTAAAGTTGTATTTAGGATAAGGGCATTTTTGGCAGACCGCTTTCAAAAATATATTTAAATTCCATTTTTTATGATCTAGTTGGTATATTTGTACCAAGAAAAGAAGTGACTAATCCAAACCGAAGATTCAATTGACTTCTTCAAGATGTTGGTAATAGAATACAGAGCTATGTTTCGTGTTCTTTTCTCATCTTTCTCACTAAACACTGAATGTTTTTAAGAGTGAAGTTACACAAGCAGAAAACAACAAAGATTATATGAGAGCTCAGAAGATACTAAAAACACACAGAAGAAAGGAGATCATTTATATAAGAACAGTAGAAGATAATAGATATGTCAGACTCGAAAACAGTTTAAGCAACAAAGACTGAAAATGGAACTCCTACAAACAAAAAGATTAAAATAGCTAAAATGTATTCTTATCGAAGCATGAAAAGCTTGTCTTATATGTTGTCGTCATGACCCATTTTGCTTAAAATTAAAAACCCTTTCAACACACACTCTGTTATAGAAGACATGTAAGCAAATGTGGTTTATGGGGAAGCGCCTCTCCCATCATTCCTCACCATCTTCGCCTTCCGCGTCATCGTCTTCATCAGAATCACCTTCTTCCCCCTAGAGTTTTGGTTTGAAAAAAAAAACTTATCAGGTCAAAAGACTTAAACTGCAATTGTTTTATACATTACAATAAACAATGCTCTGTCTAAACTTTCATCTCATCATATCAATATCATAGATGCAGAAAATTAAACCAAGCAAAGGAAATTGGATGTTATACCTCATCATCTTCATCATCAAAATCCTCTTCATCAGCCTCCTACAAAGTTAAATATAACGATTTACCAAAACCTTCTAGTGACTTAAATGCTCTAACCAATGTTAAAATTAGAAAAAAGTGAATAGCTTACATTGTTGAAGTAGGTGAGAGGGTTAGCCCATAAATCTTCCTTGATGATATCAGCAACCTGTTACAAGACAAATTTTCTGAGTTCAAATAGGACAAGACATGATGTCACTGTAATATACTAGATCATTACCTCGTCGTGAATCTCTACTTCAACGTCTTCTTCCTTGTGCTGAGCATCGCTAAACCAGGTAAAGAAACTGAAAAAAGGATAGTTAAGATAAAGAGTCATTAGACATGTGATTTTTGCTAATCAGAAAGGCTTAAGTCGACTTATACCTCTCTTCAGGTAATGCACGTTTGTTTCCATTCTTCTCGTGATCAACTCCGTTTGGCAAGCCCTTCATACATAATTGAGAAAACATAGTTCAGAACAGTGAGAGGACAATTCAAGTAATAAGCTTATGTTGTGCAAATATAGATATCTAAAATTACCTTGCCCTCTTTCCACTTGATAGGTGTTGCTGTGATTTTGGTTGTCCCTTCTTCGAGGAAGGTAAAGGTCTTAGTTAGTTTCCCATCCTCAAAGTAAGGGTTGGGATTGAAGTTCTGTAGTCCACACAAATTTAACAACAATCAGTATACTAACAAACTAAAAAACTTATCCCTTGGCGTTCTATAGATCAATCAGAGATATGATAAAAGATACTAATAAAGAGCAGAAACTTACAAAAGTGATAGAGTATCCAGACTTCACATCTTTGGCATCCTCAACTTCCAGAGAGCTTAGATATTTGAATATCTATCCAACCAGAGGAAGAAAAAACGAATCTAAGAGGTGACTATGATGTGAATCAATCAAAAGGGAAGAAGGGTGTAATGAAAACACAAACCTTTTGGTCTTCTTCAGTCAAAAGTTCACCAAGAGCAGGGTGGCTCAAGAACTGCCAAAAGGAAGCACATTTTATCCAATACCAATTAGAGACAAGACAACAATAAGTCTTAAAAACTCTGCAATTGAAAAACAGAACAAGAGAAGCTTCCTTACAGCAGTGAGCCAGAAGTCAGGGATGGCTTTGATGATATCGCCACGCTTGTCATAGACAGGCTTCCTTATACCGTTGTACTTCTGCTCCACTTCCAACACTTCATCGCTTGCTTTCTCGTTTATCTACCAAACAAAACATACAAAACGTTAACCAGACAACACCACTGAGATAAATCAAGACAAAGCGACAAACTTTCAATTGAAAGACACAAAGACACTGACTTTAAAGCAAGTTAAACCGAATCGAGACAAGAGCAAATCCAATTCAGACACAAAGACACAGACTTTGGATCATGCAAAACCTAATCGAGACAAGAGCATTCCAATTCAGACAAAAAAGGAGTTTTCATAAATTCTACCTTCTCGAGGTCGTCTTGAATGGCCTGAAGCTTTTCGATGGAAAGGACAAGCTCTCCATCGATTTGCTCGACGTTCTCCTCATCAGTCTTCGCCTTCTTGCTCTTGTCCGCCACCATTTCTCAACTTTTTACCCTAATTTCAATTCCACAGACTCCTCCTCTTTGCTCTCTCTCTCTCTCTCTGCTTTTAAGTTCCGTCACAAGAGCAGCGGCTAAAACCCTAAATCTCGTTGATCTATAAAAGCGTTGAGTTTAGGGTTTTGGGGAGGTTTTTGCTGACCAATAAGACGACGCCACGTTAGGTGATAAGGGTATTCTTGTCAATTCGCATAAAACCTGGGTATTTTAGAGATTTCATTGTACATGTTTTATTTAGCTTTTATCAATTGAAATCTACTACATTTACGGATCATTGATTAACAATATGCTGTGTAAGTTTTTTTTTTTAAAAAAAAAATTATTAAAGAAGAAATCATGTGTTGACAACAAAAGAAATCATGTAATAAGGGGACCAATAAAACTTAGGTAACAAATCAAACATTAATACAGTATTATGATGATCATATTCATATTTATAGATTTAATATTCTTGTCAGATAAATGCTTACTAATCATTAACTTACATTTGGAAAAAGTGGAGTTGCAGCAACTTGTTAATATTTTATATAAATGGGCTTATAAAGGGCTTTCTAAAGAGCCTTACGGGCTAGTGAACACTCTCATCATAGAAATAAACATGGGCCAGTAGACGGCAAATGAAGAATGTACACTCTCATAGAATTAACTTTTTGTAAAAGAACTAATTATTAACCAAATCCACTTTCATATATTTATTTAAGGGGATGGCATTTTAGAGAAATAAGGTATCGCATTATTTCGTACTAGGGCATTGCTTCCGCGGAGTTGTAAACATATTTCTTGTTTCATCTCAATATTTGTTAGGGTTATTTTAGCTATGAATTTTACGTTTTGGGTTGATCATTGTTTTTTAAGTTTTTTATTGTTATAGGGTTAGAGTTGTGATGATGTACTGTTTATGCACTGTTCTCCACTCATGAAGGACTAAACTGTGTTAATAATGTGATTGATATAGTTCGTGGTGTTGTTTGCTGTGTCACTGAGACTTATTGTTTGTTTGTCTTTTTAATTTGTTACTTGTA